>NC_134815.1:7020268-7047768 GCF_046742065.1 Oratosquilla oratoria | reverse complement strand
TGTTTGGAAGAGATGATAGTGAAATGTGGAGAGGATCTATGGGAAAATGTATTACTTGACATGACTATAGAACATACAATGACACAATGGGTAAAAACACTAGATTTAGAAATAATGAAGAAACGTCAAGACTAGATTTATTATTTACATCAGAACCTGAAACTGAAATTGTGGATAAAATTGAATACAAGACACCAACTGGGAAGAGTGACTATATATTACTTGAGTTAAAACTAAAGGAGGGAATATATATAGAGAAATAAGAAATACAGAAAAGGAAGACTGATGTATAGTAAAACAGACTGAGAAACTTAAGACATTTTTTCTTAAATTGTGTTGGAAAAAATTCTACAATGAAGAAACATAAGTGGAAGAAAAATGGATGATTCTGATGGAAATATATAATGAAGGAGTGGATAAATATGTCCCAAAGCAAAAACAGAAAAAGGTGTATATTAAGTGCTGGTTTAACAGAAGGTGCAGGAAACTGAAAGATAGAGATAAAGCTTGGAAAAGATGGAAAAAAGACAAACAACCTAGAAAGTGGCAAATATATATTAATCAAAGGAATGAATATGTAACAATATGCAGGGAGGAAAAAAGAAACTATGAAAAAGACATAATAGAACAATGTAAGGATGAACCAAAACTATTCTATGGATATGTGAACAGTAAACTAAAAAACAAACCAGGAAATAGTAAAAATATGCCAAGGTAATACAGAATACACAGAACATACAGAGATGGCTAAAGTCATGACCAAACACTTCAAGTTGGTTTTCACTAGTGAAAATGTACAATATCGGGATGAAGGGTGAGAAGTCAACCCCCCCCCCCATGAGGGAAATAATAGTACCGTATTTTCCGGCGTATAGTGCGCGATTTTTTCCGTTGGAAGGACCTAAAAATGGGGGGTGCGCATTATCCGGTGGTGCGCATTATCTACGGCCTACGATAAAAATTCTGCGGCTGTGTGTGTAATTTTTTCACAACGTGACGATGTTGACCATCACAAAGTCGGGACGGCACACTTCTCCGTGATATTCCGTGAGAACAAGAAGAACAGCCATGGTGACATGAAAGAATACACCAGCATGGGCTACCGTATATAAATATTTGGTACAGGTAGGTATCTATCGAATCTTATTTTTCATGTCTAAATAGGCCTAAACACCATGAAACATGATCAATATTCATGATATTTGCCCATGTTCACAGCATCCTAGTTTGAATTCTTTATGTTGGCTTTGTTGCTTCACTTTATGTATGGTACAAATTCCGTTGCAGCCGTTCATAAACTCATGTCAAACACCTGACTACACCCTCTTTCGGGAGTTATATTAACTAAACGTCACCTCGATGAGAGACTGTCCTATTTCACCACTGTCATTGCGGGTTCAAAGCTAAAACGAAGCAGTCTGTAGTTCGTTTCAGTATTTAATAAAAAATGGTAAAGACGAATTATTTCCTCAAGATATAAAATGAAAATTTTCTGTAAAATTCCCGAAATTTTTCTGTATATTTTACTTTCAATAAACTTTTTTTTAGATCATATTTCCTAAAAAATATTTAAGCTACAAAGTAATAAGGGACCAACGCACAACATGAGTCATATACCGGTACATGTAGTTCCTACGTTTTCTCAGTTGTGTCCTGATTGATGCCTAAACTGACACTTAATTTAGTGACAAATTAACAGATTTCCCAGCGGTGGCTCTAGCCAATGAAAAATAATTCTTCATGTAACCTCGTTCATATGATGTGAATACCGAGGTAAAACTGCGTTATAGACAAATGCAATCGGGCATGCGCGTTATACGTCGGTGCGCGCTATTTGTGTACCGAGATAACGAAATGCATGGGTGCGCATTATAACCCGATGCGCATTATAAGCCGGAAAATACGGTAATACAATAAGAAATAATGGACCAAATTATGAACCTTGATGTCATGAAATCACACAGCCCAGATGGAATCACAAACTAGATACTAAAAGAATGTAAAGAAGAACTAATAGACAAAATATATAACATAATGAGTTGCCCAAAAAGAAGGAAAAATACCAGAAGACTGGAAAAATGCTGATATCCAGTGGCATAACTAGAGTGTGTGCTGCCCAGGGCAGCCCTTGAGTTTGGTGCCCCCAGGTCCCCACAAAAAATACAGAGGAGTTGATGGGGGGGGGTAGCCAAGCAGGTATCAAGGCATGCTCATTTGTTCAGCAAGGGATGACAGTTATTACAATGGGGTGACACACTCCAGTTTTCATTAAAATCAGTATATACTCAGTTCCACCTATTTCCACTTCACTCTTTTCTGGGAGATCTTTTGAAGTATTGTGTCAGTTAGTCCTAGTGTAACATGGTTTGACTTTTCTGGAAGTTGCATTTTATCTACTGTCACTGGTGGAAAAGGGTCATTTCTGTGAGTTGCACTATTTTACCTAGTTGTATTATATGGGAAGGGGAGCTATGCTTGTGGTGACCTGTTTTTGTATCTCGCAAGATCAAGTTTGTTCTTAAATTGTTGTATTGTGTTTGCACACACTATTTCTTCATCCAATTTGTTCCATATATCTATCACTGTGTGGGAGGCTGTTCTTTTTTAGGTCTCTTCTGTAGTTATCCTTTTTGAGTTTCATTGCATGTACTCTTGTTTTTCCTCTGTCCTGTTTTAATAGGTCCTCTCTATCAAGGCATTCTTTTCCTTTCATAATTCTGCAGATGGTTATTAGGTCCCCTCGTTCTCTTCTTTGTCCCAGGGTTGCAGTCAAGTACCTTAGTAAATACCAAGAAAATATTTGTTAAACACCTCACTTATTTTTTCCTCCAATTCTATCATGACATTTTTGTCATTTTGAATTAGGCCTATCCTTTCCTTATTTTTTGTTCTGTAGAGATGAAAGAAGCCCTTTGGGTTGGATCTCACTTGTCTGGCAACCTTAATTTCATAGTTATAGTTACATTTCACTCTGTGTGTATTCTTTTTAGCCAGTCTTGCCATATCATTATATTTGGATTTAAGGTGTGTTTCCCCATTTTTTTTATTCTTACATAAAGTCCTCTTTTCATTCCAATCTCATGTTTCAGCCTGTCCATCATCCATTTGGGAGTATTACTAATCTTTCATATTGACTTGAGGGGAATAAATTCATTTTGTGCTCACAATGTACCACTCTCTAGCTATCTAACACAAGAAGGAATTAATTTAAAATCTTCTGGGGGCACTACTTTTTTGTGTCATTATCCATAGCTACCCCTGACCTCAGAGGGCAGGAGGCTTCAGTTTTGTAGTCCTCCACCATTGGCTTGTAAATCTCCTGCAACTAAATATTTCTGTAAGTTACTTATCAATTTCAATTTACTTAGAAGGTGGGCACTGTGGCCCTAGCTATGATGTGGCTTGGCGCCATACCCACATCCTTTGTGTCAGTGACGTATCATTAAGAATAACAACTATTTCTGTATTTCCACTATACAAAGCACTGCATTGAGTTCTTGTCACCACTATAAAGTCTAGGGGTTGAATGAGAGTGTAATAACAGTCAATAAGTCCTTTGACTACCTTTACTAGGCCCTTGCAGTCAGGCAACAAACTAATAACAAAACAACATAGTCTCTGACAACCCAACAACAAGCTTACCCAGTTGCAGCAGGATTACAAAGCACTACCATTTCCAAGTATCATTTCTTTTCATAAAGTAGCACACATACTTATTCTGCGATCCAAAGTCAAAATGAAGGTAATAAATACAATATTCCAATTCAAGATGAAGGTAAGAAATGCAGCCTTTTAATTTAAGATTGCCATTAATAAAAATGGCTTTTCTATTTCTTTTCATAAAGTAGCACACTTACTTATTCTATAATTTTTTTAAATACTATATTACTATACTATGAGTCATAGTATAGTAATATAGTATTTATGACCGCCTGTTAATGCTAAGAAAACCAAAGAAAGAACTCATCTTCAGTATGAATAGGTATAATGGTATAGTTTGCCAAGAGGAACATGGCTATGGGGATGGTGTAGAAGCTCCCAATATCTGCACAATTTCATGCATATTGCAAGCTTTATGATGCTGAAAAAAGTATGTGGTACATTAACATTTTGCAGTTGAGAAGTCTTTCTAGATCTGAATAAAATCATCTTGCATAAGTTAAAATTGCATCATCAAAATAACCACCTGACTGGAGAGGGCTGACCTAAACATTTTCTTACCTCTGCAGCTGAGAGATTTATCTACAAGTGAATGATATATCTGGTTTGTCAGAACAGTCATGAAAGTCAGCACCAGACTAGAAAGGTTTGATAGATTTTCTTTTTTATAAATTCTAAACAATTTCAGTTGATTCTCAATGAGATGACAAATAATTCATCCAATGGACGCCACTATACTGAAAGAATTCAATGTTAAAAGACATGTAAAAATATGTCTCTGGGTTGCAGAATGTTGAAAACAAGTATTGTACCTGCACATGTAGTGAATGGGCAGTTGAGCTTGTAGCTGTCGGGTCAGCCCCTTGAAAGGTCTAATGAGGCTTGCCATCTTGAAGAGCGGCTCTAGAGGAAGAAGAATTATTGTGTTATTACTCTTTCTTTCCAGTGACCAACTCATTTCTTAAGAGAAAAAAAAAAAAAAAAAGTATTGTACACATTCCCTAAAGGTGTGGATACTCCCATTTCTTGTTTTGTTGTGCTCCATGGATGTTTTGGTGTCCTACAAATCCCACTTTAACTGGAGGTGGCATGTTGAGAACATTATTCATATTTATGAAATATAATTAGACATCCAGAATAACCATGCCATAAACAAATGTACCAAACTATCACCTTTCTAAGGCAGAGCCATGCAGACAGATTTTTCAAATCTAAGTTAGAACAAAAATTAATTTTATGTGCAGATGCATTCACCAATATTTTTTCACAAGTTTCATAGTAATAACTAAAGGATACAATTACCGGGTATATCTTATGGAAGGAAGACACTTAAAACCCAAATTTGCCTGATGCACATAAACAGTCTGTTTACTGATGAAAAGCTTAGGATGAGTGGAGAAGGTTTTTCCCCTCAGAGTAATATCACCTGGTGGCCATTGGAACAAATCATCAAATTGTAGAATGAAATGAGGCATGTAATTATGCTAGATATGGAATGTCTCAGCCTTGTACTGTGGAAGGGACTTTTCCCTAACCAAAGTAAAATTGTTTAATCGTATCAAGATTACACAATTAAACCATAAAATTAAGAGAGGCACATGTAATGTTCAAGATTCTTGAACATATTTCTTGGAAAATGAACCTGTTACAAAGTGAAAGAGGAGAAAGACTTGGGAGTGTTGATAAAAGACAACCTGTTGTAATGCAGAGTTTTCTGTCTGTTATGTATATTTGTTAGGTTTATGTAACACATCCAGAATCAATTCAAATGTAGCTCTAACTAGATGTAGGCTGCCTATGTGACTTTTTTCCCTCAGCGACAAGACCCCTCTCTCCACCTCTCCCACACCCTTCAGGTTTCTGAGTGATAAGCCATGCTCGGTGGTGGTAATGTCCTGGTAAGAATACCAAGATGGGTCAACACCTTCAGCATTTACCAAAATTTCTGCATTCATGCAGATAGTTATAAGACAGTTTCCATGACACCAGTTATAGATATACCGGTATTGCTATAAATATCACAATTGAGTTAAATCAGCTAAGGTATGTAGAAGATTAAGTCATGATCAGAATGAGGACCGGACTTCAGTCAGGATATATAATGTGGCCGGGAAGGGGCAAATGGTCATTACAACTATGTATTTCCCCTTGAGCAAGTTAGTGAACTTTCATCTCTAGTGTTTTTTTTTTTCTCCTTTCTCTATGTATATATTGGGATATACATGAAATAATGTAACATAGTATTCTTAGGGATAATAGTTATGAGTGTGATTACAACTATGTACTCACCCTCAAGCAGACGGAGAGGCAAGGCCTAACTCCAGGTTCCATACATCACACATGTTTAGATTTAGGGTTTAGGGGAAGTGGATAAATGCAGTGTGACCTACATTACTCACTGCAGTTCAGGTGTAAATTAGGGATAAGTAAAGGAAGAGACTGGAAGTTGCCCATTTAAGATTTTTTTTTTTTAATGGCCAGAGGAATGCTGGAATAATCAAACCAATGTACTATTTCTCATACCATTACTACCACAAAAGTTTAATCAGGTATTAGTATTTATTGCTTGAATTACTGAACAGAAAGAAAAAATAAAGATTTAAAATATACTACCTAAAATAAAACTACCATTACACTGTCACCCGACAGACATATCAGCAGGATTGTGGGAGAGATATATGGACTACTGCAGAAGATTAAATTGGTCCACTACATGGATGAAGGGATGACGAAATCATTGAAACCCTGATATGTCCAACACTTGAATGTGTCAGTTGTACAGTCCCCAAATAGAGTGGAAGATGTAAGCAAGATCAAGAGAATATAAAGGGCTGCAACTAAACTGATCCCCAGCCAGGCAGATAAACCATACAAGGAAAGACGTACTGCCAGGTCTGCCAACTTTGAAAGATCAAAGAGAAAGAGGTGATATGATTACAGTATTCAGGTCACTAAAGGGGATAGATTGCACTGACAGAAGAGATCTGATTAAAGATGGGAGGGCTTTAAGGGGTCATGGAACTAAATTAATAAAGACCACATGTCTCAAGGATGTGAAGAAATACAGTTTTCCATATAGATACATATACATACACACTGAATGGTTCCCAGTGATCAATTAATATCTTTTTCAACCACAAATCACTTTTAATTCCATGCCAACGCAATCGAGACTGAGAGTCGCTCGAAGGAGGCATCCGTTGGAAATTGAAACGTGGACAAGCCAAGGATTCAAACCCAGCTAACCCGTGTTGGTTTACGTCACTGTAACTTTGTTACGGGTTAGCTGGGTTCGAATCCTCGGCTCATCCACGTTTCAATTTCCAACGGATGCCTCCTTCGAGCAACTCTCAGTCTTGATTGCAATGGCATGGAATTAAAAGTGATTTGTGGTTGAAAAAGATATAGATACATATGTGGAATAGCTTTGAAGGCGATATAGCCCAAGTTCAAACAATACACGAGTTCAAATCTTAATATGATACCTGGAAACCAAGGATATGGATTAAGTTGGAACTGTACATGAATTTGAGTTTAGGCATGTTGGAAAATTAGAGAATAGGAGACGGGACCTAATGGTCATTCCTCCTTTCCTGTATACTACTATTAGGTAAATACTGATAGAGGGAATAGGAATGTACAGATCATGGGATTCTGTATCACTGACCACCCAAAATTGAATAGGAACCCCTGAAATACCTCTAAGTTCCATAAAATCCTTTTTTTTTTTTCCCTTAATTTCCCAAATTTGTTTTATCCATTTTGCTTCCAAAATTATATTTTATTCTGAATGTACAACTACAGCAACTATATAAAACACACAAGTCTTTCTGTTATGTTTATTTTGTTAATGCAGAATTAATCTATAGTAAATCTTGGATAACAACATTGGTGAACACAAATTCCCTCCCATAGGAAATTACATTCTTTATGCATTTTTGTTCGTGCCGAATCCAAACGTATTTTGAGTAGTTATCAGTATCTTTATTTTTTTTTCACAGAATATTCCCATACTGTGTGGGTTATAGGAGAAAGGTAGTGAGGTGTTTAGATGTTTATTAGAAGACGGACCGTTGCAGTGTGCGGGGACGGTGTGTGCGTGGCTCCCGTGTTTTTTTGGGGGTTTTATCGCGCGGGGGGAGTGCAAAAGGAGGGGATAGGTTTCCAATTGACTCGTGAATGGATAATCTAAGCATGGCTCACAGATGCAGTGACTAGCTGAGCCGGTGGCAGCTACAATTAGGAAAACAAATTTGAAATTCGAAAGGAAGAATCGAAACGCCCGAGGCCGTGCTTGTTTACAAGTTGAACAAGGGTGCCAGTGTGGCAGTGTTTGAGGGGTCATAAACCACCAACCCCTCCTTCCCCCTCCCCCCAAACACACCTCGCACGCCGAGTAAACGGCTTTGGACGACTAGACCTCCTCCTCCTCCTCCCTGCTCTCCCCTCGTCCAAGTCTCCTCCTTCTTCTCCTTCTTGTTCCTCCCCCTCCTCCTTCTCCTCCCTCCTTCGTATCCTTCTCTTTCTGATCTTATTTCCTTCTCTTTCTTCTCCTTCCGATTTTATTCCCGAACTTTTAATCATCCTGACTTTACTGCTCATCGTGGTAAAGGCAGAAAGGATAAACCTGGCACAGAGAAGTAATCTTAAATGACTTGTTTAATCCCTGAGTGGGGCCGAAGTGTTGTTGCGAGTACGCGTGTTTAAGTGTCTCCAGTTCGAGTTCGCAATCGGTGCCGTGAATAGTGTTTACAGGTGAAAATTTACGACATGGCGTCAGGGATGACCGGTATGCTGTTAGCCATGCTGGGAGCGGTCTTGCTGATTAACGTAGCTGCAAGTGGTCAAACTTTATGCGTTGCAGTGGCATTCCTGGTTACCCTCCGCTCCTCTCTAACATTGGGGTGAGAAACAGAAGCTCTAGGATCTCCTTTAACCACCATATTCTGTGTCAATTCCTTCCCCCGCCTACGTCAACAACAGAAGGCAGAAAGTGGCGTCGGATTCGATTAGCTAAACAAAGGGGAGTTCTCGTATAATACCGAAGAGTCCAAGCTTCTGGTGTCCTACGCCCTCCTTCTCTGTGGTGATATACATCCTTGTCCTGGCCCAGCTGCAACGAGAGTCCCAAAACACCCATATGTAAGCTGTCTAAAAGGAGTCCGTCGCAATAGCAGAGCCATCAGCTGCAAATCATGTGGGGAATGGACTCATATAAAGTGTTGTGGAATTTCTCTCGAAATCTACAATGCTGCCTTGGTGAATGAGGACATTCTCCACTTCACTTCCAATGGGTGTACACTCAAAGAACTACCAGGACCCCCCATGTCCGATGGTGAGGTTGACCTTTCACCTGTTAACTCCGATCGCTGTGCCTCGCCCCCAGTCAACACCTGGGGATGATTTCAACTGCTTCAACAAGCGGGGCCTCCACTTCGTGCACTTGAATGCCAGTAGCCTTCTACCTAAGATAGACGAGTTCCGTCTACTAGCGCGGCAGGGGCAGTTCCGTCTACTAGCGCTGACCAGGGCAGCAGTCATCGGTGACACCGAAACTTGGCTAGACAGTACCATCTTCGACTTGGAAATTGCGATTCCGGGTTATAGTGTTGTGCGTAATGATAGAAAGAGGACCGGAGGAGGGGTATTAACTTACATTTGCAGTGATTTAGAGTTCAACCCCCGTACAGACCTTATGAGTAACGATGGGCTCGAAGCTGTGTGGGTAGAAATATTGTTACCTAAATCGCATCCCATCTTATGCGGGGTCTGTTACAGACCACCGAAACAGATGTCCTTCTACAGCGCATTAGAATCTATCTGTTTCAATCGGGTCAATATGCATCACCAAGATATTATTATCCTAGGTGATCTTAATACGAATCTGGCAAGTACAAATAATAACCTTAAGGCAATGAGAGATTTGCGAAAATCTCATGGCCTGACAACTGATTGACGAGCCTACTAGAATAATAGGTACATCCAGGTCCATCATAAATCTTATCCTGGTCTCCGATTGTAATAAGATAACGCAGGCCGGTGCTTGTGATTATGGTCTTAATGGCAACAAGCTCATATATTATACTAGGAAAGCTAGGAAGACGATTTTCAACAAGCACAACACAGTGAAGCTTCGTTCTATGAAGCATTACCCACGGGAACATTTTGTAGATGAACTGGGTAGGACAGACTGGTCGCCAGTGGTCTAATTTTAAGTACACATTTCTTACTATTACAGACAGAGTAGCGCCTCTCAAAGAGATACGAATAAAACAGAGGACGGAACCATGGATGACTAACGAAGTACTGGGTTTAATTAGAGATAGAGACAGATTTATTGCTAGATTTAGGAAAAGTGGAAATCAGGAGGACTATAATGGCTTTCTGTACTATAGGAATTAGGTGAAATATTAGAAGGAAAAAGCCAAAGCTGATTATTGTACTAACATGGTGCACCAGAACAAACACGATCCAAGGAAACTTTGGCAAACACTGAAGACCCTAGAAGTGCACACAAAGCCTAGTAACAAAGTAGACAGGATAGGACTCATGATAAACGGCGAGCTTAACTCTGATAGGAACACCATAGCCAACCACTTCAACTCCTTTTTCATAACCACAGCCACTAAACTCGTAAAATCCCTCCCAACGGGTTCTGGGAAGTTTGGGCTGGGGTACGTTCAGGAGTACTATAAAGTCAAGTCCACAAAGTGTTTCAAACTACATAAAACCACTCAAAAAGAAGTGTTTAAATTACTGGCTAGCATAAGTGCCAATAAGGCTACAGGGTTAGACGACATTCCTGCGAGGTTTGTTAAGGATGGAGCCACAATTATAACTCCCCCAATAATCCACATAATAAATTTGTCTATCAGTTCAGGATTTATCCCAAGCGACATGAAAAGGGCTCAGGTAACACCTCTTTATAAGAAAAACGCAAAAACTGAGGCAGGTAACTACAGGCCTGTTTCAATTCTAGGTATTATTTCCAAGGTTTTGGAACGTGTCGTATACAATCAGTTAGATACCTACCCCAGGGAGCGTAATCTACTATACGGCATGGAATCTGGTTTTAGAACGAATTACTCAACAGACACCAGCTTAATATATCTTTACGATATGATAAAACAGGAATACGACAGAGGTAACTACACGGGTTTAGTCTTGTTGGATCTACAAAAGGCCTTTGACACAGTGGACCATGATATTTTATATATATATATAAAAAAAAAAATCAGGCATTAGGAGTGGCGAACATTGGCTGGTTCAAGTCCTACCTTACAGGTCGCAAACAACTTGTACAGGTAAATGGAACCTGCTCAGATGACAGAGGGATAACTTGTGGTGTACAACAAGGTTCAATTCTAGGACCGCTACTGTTCCTGGTCTATATCAACGACATGCCAGGTGCGGTGAACTTAAGTTACTGCTATTTGCAGACGACTCCGCACTAATTGTCTCAGGTAGGGACCCAGTTGAAGTAGAGGAGAAACTGAGTGTCGAACTGTCATCCGTCCAGGACTGGCTCAGTGATAATAGGCTGTCTTTACACCTCGGTAAAACGGAAAGTATTGTCTTCGCATCAAAACCCAACCTCAGGAAACACAGCGATGTACAGGTCAGATGTGGGGTTAATGTCTGAGTCAAAACAAGAGGTAACCTATCTTGGAATACCCTTAGATTAGTCCCTCTCAGGGAATGCCATAACGGATAAGATTGTATCCAAGTGTTCACATAGTCAAATTTTTGTACAGAGAAGCCAGAAATTTTGATTTGGAAACAAAGAAGCTTCTGGTCTCAGCCTTGTTACAACATCACTTTGATTACGCTTGTAGCTCTTGGTACAGTAGTCTGAGCAGAAAAAACAGTCTCGGCTACAGGTTACACAAAATAAGATAATTAGATTCATGCTAAATTTACCTGCTGTAAAATATCATGTCCAGCAGCTGAAACTAAACCAGGTTTACACTGTCGTTCATAATTCTGCTCCCTCATATGTGAGCAGTGATTTTACGTTATCGGCTGAGAACTGAACCCGGAACAGTCAAGAGTCTTTTACTGTATCTCATGCAGGTCCCTTCACCAAAAACAGTTTTCACTTCACAGGTGCTCAACTATGGAACTCGCTAACTGTGTCCATTAAGAAGTCAAATAGCAAGGTTACCTCCAAGAAAAAAGTCAAGGGTTACTATATGTCTCAGCTATGGACAGAGAAGCCTTGATTTTATGTACTACTAGCTTAGTGAGGGATACCTGACTCCATGACTCCTGACTCCATCATAAATCTTATCCTGGTCTCCGGTTGTAATAAGATAACGCAGGCCAGTACTTGTGATTATGGTCTTAGTGGCAACAAGCATGCGTACATGCTTTTTGTGTTATCCATCCAAATCTGCGTTCACTCATAACTGTTCTGACCTCCCCCCCCCGTTTTTTTTTTTTGTCCTTCAGAAGTTTAGTTTAGTATGACCTCCCCCCCCCCCGTTTTTTTTTTTTCTTCAAAATTTTAGTTTAGTGTATCAATGTTTGATGTTACAAATTGGTTTCCTCCTTTGTTTTGCTAGTCATAGTACGGTATATGTCTCAGGTAGGGTCCGAGAACAGTTATGATCTGACCTTTTTCCTCGTTTTCCTTGTTGTTTTACTCATACAAGTACTGGTCCCCTGTACCCTACTTCTGGTTCTTCAGGTTATAATGTACTACTCTCTAGTGCTCATACTAACTGCCCACTCCGTCCTGAGATTCAGGTAAAATGTTAGAATTAATTAATAGGTGACCCTAGCTGCAGTGTAGCATTCACTATAGCATGTTGATACAGCTGTAGAATAATGTATTATATCATTAATGGCACTACTCTGATATAGTACTCACTCATACATGTTGATACAGCTGTAGAATAATGTATATCATTAATGGTACTAATCTGATATAGTACTCACTTATACCGTTCTGTTACAATTTAACATTATTTTGTTGTTCCTTTGCTTAATGCAATGTTCCTTTTTGTGATGGTGCTCAATTTTTGGTCTCAATATCCTATGTGCACGAGCATTTTAGTAATATTAGCAAAACTATAATAATGTATATGTGTTATATGTGTACTGACTGGTATTACTCATGATTGTCTCTGGTCCCCACCCCCTGCGTATGTTGTCTGTGTGATTTAGTGTAGAATAACAACCTGATGAGGACCACAATGGAAATAAGCGTACATGCTTTTTGTGTTATCCTCGGCAATTTGCAATTATTATTCCGAACTGTGTGTTCTTGTCATTATTTGCACTTCATGTACATAGATTCATTGCCAAATAAAGTCTATTTATCTAACTCCCTAGGTACAGCGAGGCAGCAGGACGTCTAGCTCCTGGCTTGTCTCCGACTGCCTTGTGACGCCAGTTATGTGGTCGGAAGGTGGGGGTTGCCATACACCCCTACACTCCCCCCCCCCATTACACAAAACGTCCGCAACGGGTGATGTAATGACAAAACAAAATACATACAATGTAAGGCATGTTAAAGTGAACAGATGCAGGGGTAAGAAGATAAACATTGAACCTGTGTTATATGAGTGAGTGGCGTTCAGTGTGGCATCTGCAGGGAGGCGTTGCCCAACACAGTCAAACTTGTGACAAGGTACTTGTCTGGCTTTCTACGAACATATTTGTCACATAGGTCAATTAACATTTTCAGGGATTTATCAAAGTTTGATTTTGGATTTTTGTTGTTTAAAAGTTCTTTGCAGTCAACAAGCTTCATTCAAACCAATCCAATTTGCCTTGTAAAAGTTTAGACTCTCAAAACCACTTTTGCATTTATTAATAATATGTTGCTTTCTGTTATCTATTGTCCAGTTACTTTCAACAAACACAATGTTGTGATCAGATATCAGGGTGGGGGTATCTATTTTATCTATACCATCATTATTTGTCCATAACAAATCTAGTATGTTATTGCCCCCAGGTTGGTGTTTTTATCACTTGTGACCAGTAGAATGAACTTGTTAGTTTTAGCCACAGTTTCAATTGTGCATTAGTCCTACTCCTATTTGGAACCCTTGGATCCAACGAGTCCCAATTGACATTTGGGAAATTGAAATCACCCAATACCACAGCTCTGTCTGCTCGTGACCTCAGCTCAGTCTGCTCGTGACCTCAGCTAGAGAGCTCGTTTTACTGCAGACACCAGCAAGCGAATACCTGTGAAATTCATATCCGAATAGTGTTAAGTGATTGTGTTGTGTTTTTGTAATTGTATACACATAGCGTTACACAGTTACAGATATAATATAAAGTGTAGTGTTCTATTTAATTCAAAACAGTATTCTGTTACTGTACTTCAAAGGTAGGAGAAATAGTATTAGGTAAGCAGAGTGAGCTTCGTGTACTTAATTTATTAGAGACTGCCTTTTTTTTTTTTTTGTATTTTCCCTTTGCCGTTTGTATTGCTAAAGGAGGAGCGAAATGGCTTGTGAAGGTTGTGTGAACTTGGAGGACCGTCTCAGGATGTGTGAGGAGGAAATTCGTCTTCTCAGAAATGCGCTCTGTGAGAGGAGTGAATCCTCCCCACAACCCAAGGAGCATTCCTCTTCTTCCCCTTCTGCCACTGCCGTGAGCGAGTGGCGCTCTGTGGGGTCCCGTTTGTCGAGTCTGCGTTAGGTAGGCGTGTGCCCTGTGGAGCAACCGCTGGCTCTAGCCAATCGTTTTGCTCTGCTGGAGGATGAAGTGGCTCAAAATCAGGAGTTCTTGGTGGTGGGGGACTCCATGGTGCGAGGCTATGACGACATCCTGCAGCGGAAGACTAAACGAAGTTGCAAGCTTGTATGTCAACGGGCCGTGGGATTGCCGATTGTACACAGTCCATCAGGGAGCAAGGACGGACGAACACGGTTAGTTCATACGGGAAGTAACGATGTAGGTAGGGTGAGATCAGAGGAACTTGTTCGAAATTACAAGGTCCTTCAGGAGATGAAGGATCGTGGGAGCCGACACGTAGTCTGTGGGATCCTCCCAAGGATCTACGCAGGCTCGTGTTGGAACAGTAGAGACAGGGATCAATGATAGGATATCGCAATTGTGCACACAATTGGGATACCACTTTCTTGATCCTTGGTATCTCTTTTCTGGGCGTCATGGCCTTTACGCTTCTGATGGGATCCACCTTACCCGCAGAGGCAAAGATGTTCTTACAAACCTCATTGTGGGAGTCTGTAATAAACTAGTTCCTTTTTTGGGGTAGAAGCCCAAATGGAAGGGGAAATAGAGGGTACTTGGGAAAACAGAGTAGAGTATAGCATTAATGTAGAACAATATGGCAGTATAGGACAAAATATAATTTTAGGATATAATGTCGGTAGAGGACTAAAAGTTGCATTAGGATGTAATGTCAAAGGACAAAATGTCACGATGGGATGTTATGACAGTGGAGGACAAAATATCACGAAGGGATGTAATGATAGTGAACAAAATATCACGATGGGATGTAATGATAATGTAGGAGAAAATATCACGGTAGGATATAATGTCAGTGGAGGACAAAATATAATTTTAGGAAGGGATGCCGGGCAGAATGTTAATGAAGGCTAAAATATCACGATGGGATGTAATGACAGTGAAAGACAAAAGATCACGATGGGATGTAATTATAGTGGAGGAAAAAATATCACGGTAGGATATAATGTCACTGGAGGACAAAATATAATTTTAGGAAGGGATGCCGGACGGAATGTCAATGAACGACGGGAGGCCGGTGTGAATCGCGGTGACGTAGGGGGACAAAATGTACAAAAGAGATCGGATGACCGTGAGCGATCAGATGTCCGTGATGGGGGAAATGTTAATTTTGATGGGAGAAATGTTAATGAGGCATTGAATGTCAATGAAGGACCAAATAATAATATAGAGCAAGGTGTTAATAAAAAAAAATTATAGTGTAAGACATGATATTGAAACTCAAAATGTGTCAAAAAGAAATAATCATGAGTTTCTTAAAACCATGTACTTTAATGCTCGTAGTATTAGGAGCAAATTTCAAGAAATACAGGCGTATGTCAAAAGCGAAAATCTCGATATGATAGGAATAACCGAGACATGGTTAAATGGTACAGAGTTCGAACCTGAATTTAATATTGAGGGATTTACACTTTCATCAGGATAGAAACCACAAGAAAGGTGGGGGTGTTCTGTTGTACGTTAAAAACAATATCCATGCTTGTGTTTTAGAGAAAGTGAAACAGGATGCATATGATAGTTTGTGGGTTGAGTTAACCCAAACAAATGGACAAAAACTGAATGTAGTTGTAATATATAGGCCCAAGACATTATCATTAGCAGATGACGAACTGTTATTTCAAGAACTGTCTAGTTTCTGCAACCGGGATTTATTGATAATGGGTGATTTCAATTTTACTGACATTGATTGGATGACCCTTTAACATGGCCATATAGGGTAGTCGCTTGATTGATTTTCTTGGTGACAATTACTTAATTCAGCATGTAAAAGAGACCACAAGATATGGAAACTTACTCGATCTATTGATCACTAGCCGCGAAAGCATGGTAACTGATGTAGAAGTCGGTGAAACTGTTTCAAATAGCGATCACAACTTAGTTAGATTCAAACTACTAATTTTTTTTAGAATAAATACTTGTGTTTCTAAAATACCCGATTTCAGTAAAGCTCAGTTCATAGGACTACGTCAGGAGCTTCAGCTTACAGATTGGTAGGCATGGGAAATATTTCAAAATACGCTCACTAAGATGATTCATACTTACAATCCTTTTAAGGACAGACGTCCCCCAAATCAGGCTCGCCCAAAGTGGCTCGACAAAGAAACTGAAAAAAGTATTGCTAAAAAGAGACAAGCTTATAAGAAATATAAGTGCTCGGATGCATCTAATGACTATGAAAGTTATAAATCAATATAGAGAGATTTAAAAATGACAATAATAAAAAAAGAAAATAACAATACTAAATGAATATCGCTGATAAATCCAAAGAGAATCCCAAAAATATTCTATAGTTACATTAGAGATAAAGAGGTTGTCAACTTGAATATTCAAATGAAGGAATGTGTAATATTGGAATGTGTAATATTTAAAACAATTATTTTAGCTCGGTATTCGTACACGAAACACCTCAAAGTGAGCTCCAAACTGAAACCTGTGAAAAGTCTAGGGTAAACTTACTCACTAAGGTATATATATATGTATGTATGAATATATATATATATATATATATATATATATATATATATATAAATTGAAATGTGTATGGAGAAACTCAAAGTTAATTAAACACCAGGGCCTGACGGTTGGCATCCAAGAATCTTTAGGAAATGAAAAATGAGATTGTTGTTCCATTAGAAATTATTTTCAAGAAATCCATCATATTCGAGAAGTCTCAAGAGAATGGAAGCTAGCTAACGTTACTCCCATATTCAAAAAAGGTGACAAAAAGAAACCAAATAACTATAGGCCTATAAGTTTGACTTCAACCGTAGGAAAAATAATGGAAACTATCATCAGAGATATTATCGAACATCATTCAGAAAGTAACCGTATGATAAATGATAGCCAGTGTGGTTTCAGACGGAAACGTTCTTGCGTGACTAACTTACTCGAATTCTACAACACAGTTATCTCGAATTATGACAAAAGAAACAATATAGATTTAATATATCTAGACTTTGCAAAAGCTTTTGATACCGTCCCCCATGAAAGACTACTTACTAAATTAGCTTCACACGGAATAAGGGATAGCCTATTAAGTTGGACTAGTAATTGGTTGAATGATGGAAAACAGAGTTGTTTTAAATGGAAAAACTTCTAGATGGAAAAATGTTACAAGTGGAGTTCCTCAGGGTTCCATTCTTGGGCAATTTCTATTCATAGTATACATGATATAAACTATGGACTAAAACCTACTGTTTCCAAATATTTGCTGATGATACAAAATTGTGCGGAATGGCAAATAATCACTTAAACCAATTAGATATTCAAGATTTAGATAAATTACAGCAACGGTCTGAAAAGCGGCTAATGAAATTTAACACAAATAAATGTAAGTACGATTACAAGTTATTTGGAAATTCCTTAACAAAAGTGAATAGTGAAAAAGATCTCGACGTAATTATCAGTAACGATCTCAAATCATCCAAGCAGTGTATTTCAGCCTTTGAGAAAGAAAATAAGATTCTAGGACTGATTGTGCGATCTTTTGATTTCAAAAGTCCATCACTCATTAACAAGCTATATAAATCGTTAGCTCGTTCACATTTGAAATATGCTGTTTCCGTATGGTCACCGAATCTCATTAAAGACATTGACAGACTGGAAAAATGTACAACGGCGAGCCACAAAACTGATTCCAAATATCAAAAATAAATCATACGAAAATCGACTAAAACATGTGAATCTGTTTTCCCTAAAAAAACGTAGACTCAGAGGTGACTTGATACAGGTCTTTAAAATTCTAAAGGGAATTTACAAAATCAAGTGATTTTTTTTTCACATTGAATGAGAATCAGACAAGAAACAATGGTCTCAAACTGTCCGGAAATAGATTAAATTTGGAAGTGGGTAGAAACAACTTCGCCAACCGTGTAGTTAATGAATGGAATAAACTCACTGCACAGGTAGTGCAATGTAGTTCAGTTCGAAGCTTTAAAAATAATTTAGATAAACACCCAAAGCATGATGCTGTAATGATTATTATTTATTTTATATTTGTTTTTGTTTTATCATTTGTCTGTTTGATTCTCAGTTATTATTAGTTATATGTCAATTTATCATTATTTATTATTTAGGCTACCTGTTTGTTTATTATTTAACTATACCTATGCATTTATTTATGTATTTTATTTGTTATTTACATTATTATAGTTTTTATTTATTAATTTATTATTTCTTTTTTTCGTATCCGACCTAGATATGGACCAAAAGGTCTCCTGTCGGCATGCTCCGCCTTTGTAATCCTTTGCCTTTGTAATTCAGGCAATGCAGTGGGTTGCTCTACTATTTTACTTTTTATATTTTCACATAAATAAATAAAATAGCATCTCTAGTATCTGGAGGGTGGTATATAACTGAGACTCAACTTCACTACCAGTGCTTCACAAACACTATTCGAGTATCTTAGTAATACCTCAAAACCTATGTTATCTTGCACATGAGAGACACACCCCCAAGGGACCTGCCAGATCTATCTGCCCTAATTGGGACAGCCTTTTAACTGAATTTCTTCTGAACTAAATTCTTCCTGTGTGTTTCAGTTATTACAATGAAAGCTGTTTGGTCATTTGTAAGATCACTCAAGAAACTTATTTTGCTTTTGTCAGTTCCACTTTTATTTAAAATCCTACGAATATCTAAAAATATCAAGTTTATGTACATCACACATTCTGATTGTTTTGGTTTTAATAGTTCACATTCATGTTCAGTTGTGGTATCTGATTCACAATTGATTGTCTTTGATGATGCTGAGCTAATTGTATAGGAACAGTTGGTCCCAGCTGCCTCATTGGGTTTAGCACAACCTGTTGCAGTGTTTGGTGCTGCAATGACATTTGGTGTTGTATTATATTCACTGTGGCCATTAACTCCTTCAGAGCACCAAAAAAAGATTATTTTACATTTCCTTGCTTCACCCCATTACATTCTCTGTTAACATGTTGATCTCTATTAACGGCTTGATCCCTATTAACAGTAGACTCCTGGCTTGGAGTTTCACAAGTGCTACTATTTCTGTTCTGTTTACTACATCCACGGTAAGCCCTCACGGAAGTTCGGAGGGTTGCCAGAACCATATTAACATAATATTTACAAGGGTTGCCATATGAAGAATATTCGGAAGGCGGGTCGTGTCGGTCGAGACGTCGGCCGATCGGTTGCAGGTGGCTGACCTGAGAGACATAGCTGGGCTATTGTTCAAGACAGCGTTCTTGACCTGAGCGCAGAGAATCTTTTGTTATCAAAGGGTACTGTCAAGAAAGGTCGGCTGGCTCGGTCACCGAAAACAATGGGAGCCCCTTGGGACGGTAGTCTTGTCGTTTAAAGTACCACGCTACTCCATATGTGTGCGTGCGTGTGCACGTTAGTATTGAAGGGAGACACAGCTATTAAGATGCACAAGTCATCGAAGTGTTGCACATGTTGACTATAACATATATATATATATATATATATATATATACATATATATATATATATACATCTACACTGAATATATATATATATATATATATATATATATATATATATAATCTCATGAAGAATCGTCACCCAAGATTCGGTAGGGTGACAATTCTTCATGTGGGCTATCCTAGTGTGACAGTTCATCCTGGGTTTACAATTCTTTGGTTGTTCAAGTTGATGACAGTAAGCATGACCCTCATTCAACTTAACCTAATATTTATTCCACTGTTGACATTTGGCGTACTGGGGTGACAATTCTTCAAGTGGGACCTCATGGGGTGAAGATTCTTCATGCGGGCGTTCTGGGGTGACAAATCTTCATGTGACTCTATATATATATATATATACATATATATATATATACATATATATATATATACATATATATATATATATATACTTATATATATACATATATATATATACATATATATATATACATACATATATATATATATATAAATATACATATATATACATATATATACATACATATATTACATATATATATATACATATATATATACATACATATATGTATATATATACATATATATATACATACATATATATATATATATATATATATATATATATATATATATATATTTATGGACAAAATAAAGGAAACACCTAACATTTTGGCATCATAATCTTTGAACATGTTTTAAACAATCAAAACTTGACATATTTTATGTTTTTTGTATATTATTGTTGCTATTTGAAATGTTTATCTATTTTTTTTTTCAGATATTAAAAGAAATTGGTCCGACCCCATAAAAATGGCAGACCTCTCGGACTTTAAAAGAGGCCAAATTGTTGGCGCTCGTAAGCCAGGCGCTAATATAATGAAAATTGCTGATTTGCTTTGTGTTTCAAGAGGTACTGTCTCAAAAGTAATGACTGCCTTTGAAAGAGAAGGAAAAACGTCCTCAGCAAAGCACAGGTCTGGCCGAAAGTTGAAGTTATCTGAGAGAGACCGTCGGACTCTAAATCGAATTGTTAGAAAGGATCGTAAGACCACGGCATCTAAAATCACTGCAGAGCTCAATGAACACCTACAGAACCCAGTTTCACAAAAAACTGTTCGTCGGGAGCTGCACAAATTTGGATTCCACGGAAGAGCTGCAATTAGAAAACCTCTGCTCTCAAAGACAAATGTTTCAAAGCGTTTAGAGTGGTGTAGAAACCACCAGAATTGGTCCCTCGAGCAGTGGAAAAATGTGATTTTCTCTGACGAATCATCGTTTTCCTTATTTCCGACCTCCGGCCGAGTGTACGTTTGGAGATAGCCGAAAGAAGCGTTTCATCCAGACTGCGGGGTTCTGTGATGATCTGGGGTGCTATTTCTTGGAAATCCGCCGGGCCAATGATTTCCCTTCATGGAAGAATTAACAGCCGAGACTATTTAGGAATTTTGGGCGACCAAGTTCATCCTATGGTTCAAGAACTGTAATGCCGCAATCCATACAGCTAGAATTGTTAAAGAATGGCATAAGGAACATTCTAATGAAGTTGAGCATCTCATCTGGCCACCACAATCCCCAGACCTCAACATTATTGCGTCTTTATGGTCGATTTTAGAGAATCAAGTAGGAAGTCTATTTCCGCCGCCATCATCTCTAAAAAAAAACTGTTTTTTTTTTCATTATTAACTGAAGAATGGGTTAAAATTCCTTTGGAAACAATTCACAATTTGTATGAATCAATACCTCGGAGAATTGAGGCTGTAATTGCCGCAGATGGTGGACCTACACCATATCATAATATATTTTGTTGATTTTTCAAGGTGTTTCCATTATTTTGTCCAACCCCTGTATATATATATATATATATATATATATATATATATATATATATGTATATATGTATTCACCTAGTTGTATTTACCTAGTTGTATTTTACGGGAAGGGGAGCTATGCTCGTGGGTCCCGTCTTCATATCTCATTTTATCTAAACTATTTTTAAATTCATGTATTGTTTTTGCACACACCACTTTCTCATCTAACTTGTTCCAACTGTCTATTACTCTGTGAGGAAAGCTGTTCTTTTTCAAATCTCTTCTATAGCTGTCTTTTTTTATTTTCTTTCCGTGTCCTCTTGTATTTCTGTCATCCCATTTTATCAGATTCTCTCTATCAGTAATTTCTATGCCTTTCATGATTCTGTAAATAGCTATCAAATCTCCTCTCTCTCTTCTTTGCTCTAGTGTCTGTAGTTCAAGTTTTTCTAGTCTCTCTTCATATGATAGTTTTGAGAGTGTTGGTGCCAATGTTGTAATTGCTCTTTGTATTCTTTCAAGTTTTTTTTATACATTTTTTTGTACTTGGTGACCATATCGTTGCTGCATATTCCAATCTTGGTCTTATCAGGGTGATTAGGATTTTTTTTCACCATTTCTTCATCCAGGTATGTAAATGCAACTTTGATTGTTCTTATTAAATTATAAGTTTCTAAAAAAATCTTATTTATATGTTTCTCAGGACATATTATTCATAACAATGACTCCCAGGTCCTTCTCATTTTCTACTTTTTTTATTCCTTCTTCTCCCAATTTATATACTCCTGTTATTCTGTTTTTGCTTTTTCCAAATTCCATTATACTACACTTTTTTGTATTGAACTCCATCTCCCACTTCCTACTCCATTCCTGTACTTTATTTAGATCTCTCTGTAGTGATTCACAATCTTCTTCAGTTTTCACTCTTTTCAGTAGTTTTGCATCATCTGCAAAGAAGCTCATATAGCTTTCAATTCCTTCATCCATATCATTAATATATATAGCAAACATTATTGGGGCCAGAACTGTTCCTTGCAGAACACCGCTTATTACTTCATCCCATTTTGAGTGCTAGTCTCTTATCACTACTCTCATTTTTCTTTCTTGCAAAAAGTCCTCCATCCAATTTAGTAGTTTGCCCTGTATTCCTCCTTCAGTTTCTAATTTCTTAAGCAACTTCTTATGTGGTACTTTGTCAAAACCTTTCTTTAGGTGTAGAAATGCACAGTCCGCCCATCCATCTCTTTCTTGTATTATATCTATTAGCCTTGAATAGAAACATATTAAATTGGTGACGCATGATCGTCCTTGTCTGAATCCAAATTGCCTTGGATTTAACACTTTTTTCTAAATATTTTACCCATCTACTTTTGATAATTCTTTCACAAATTTTTGCTATTCTACTTGTTAGAGAGACTGGTCTATAGTTGGTAGGTTCTTTATTTCCTCTTTTATATATAGGTACTATATTTGTTTTTTCCAATCTTCTGGAACTTTTCCTTCTTTCAAGGAACTGTTTAGTATGCTATGTATTTTGTCTGCCAGTTCATTCCTGCATTCTTTCAGTATCCAGTTTGCTATTTCATCTGGTCCATGCGATTTTCTGACATCTAGATTACTCAAGTGTGTTAATATTTCATTCTTTGTTACTTCTATTTCTTCCATAGGGGGGACTTTCTCTTTCCATTCGTTCTCTTCAGGTTGTATGTTCTCCCTTGTAAACACCGATTTAAAATGTTTGTTCATAATTTCCGCCATTTTCATTTCCTCGGTGTATTCAACTCCCTCTTGTCTTAATTTCTCCAAGTCTTGTTTGTTTTTCAGTTTATTGTTTACAAATCTGTAGAATAGTTTTGGTTGATCTTTAAACTTTCCTATGACATCTTTTTCATATTTTCTCTTTTCCTCTCTGCACGTTTGTACATATTCATTTCTATAACAGGTATATATTGTCCATTTTTCAGGTCTTCTGTCTTTTTTCCATCTGGTCCAGGCTTTGTCTCTTTTGTCTTTTAACTCCCTACAGCTTTTGTTGTACCAGCATTTTACATATTCTTTTTCTTGTTTTTGTCTTGGGACATACTTTTCCACTCCTTTTTTGTAAATTTTTGTCAAAATATTCCATTTCTCTACTACTGTTGTTTCTTCTTTGTATATTTCTTCCCAGTTTTCCTTTTGAAAGAATTCTCTTATTTTATCAAAGTTTGTTTTTTCATACATCATTCTTCCTTTTCTATATTGTTCATTTCTTTTCATATATTTTTCTTCATTAAGTTCCAATTCAATCAATATGTGGTCACTTTTACTTATTGGTGTTTTATATTCAATTTTGTCCACTATTCTAGGTTCAGATGTAATTATTAGGTCTAGTCTCGATGGCTCTTCTTCATTTCTATACCTAGTGTTCTGTATCCATTGTGTCATTGTATGGTCAGTAACCATCTCAAGTAGAGCGTTTCCCCATGAGCCGTCTCCACCCTTTACTGTCATTTCTTCCCAGCAGATTTCTTTGCAATTAAAGTCGCCCATCATAACTATTTTTCCTCCCTCTTCCATTATCTTGTTTAATGCTATCTTTGTGTCCTCTAACATACTTTTATGTTCACTCTCTTCCCATGAGGCTGTTTTTGGGGGCACATAATTTATCACAAACTTTCTGTTCTTCTTATCTCTGTCTTCTACCATCATTATCATCTCTACTGTATTCTTTCCATATGTGACACACTTCACGTTTATATCCTTCTTAGTCAGGAACATAACTCCACCCCCTTCCTTTTTCACTCTGTTTCTAATCCAATAATTATATGCATCATGTCCTACACTGTTGGGTGGTAGTGGACCTTTTAATTTTGTTTCTACAATTCCCATTATGTCTGGTT
This sequence comes from Oratosquilla oratoria, assembly GCF_046742065.1. Taxonomy (NCBI): domain Eukaryota; kingdom Metazoa; phylum Arthropoda; class Malacostraca; order Stomatopoda; family Squillidae; genus Oratosquilla; species Oratosquilla oratoria. Next base: position 7,023,258 of record NC_134815.1, on the reverse strand, counting down.
CTTTTTCCTTCAAATAATCATTCAGCTCATTCAATCCTGTTATTAATTCATCTATATTTGTGCAAGACACTCTTAGTTTTCTGCCACTTCCATTGTGTTCTCTGTTTCCCTTTTGTTTTTCTCTTGTATGTCGACTTTCTTTAGTTTCATATTCACTACTCTCCAATAGAATCTCTCTTTTTCTGACTCCGTTCTTTTTCTCGTTTTTTTCTTAGCTTCAGGTCTTTTCTGTTTTTCTTCCTCTCTTTCCTCTTTATTAATTTCCCTTTTTATCCATACATTTTTATATTGTTCACTTGTTGCTAGTTTCCCTGTTTTGGATAAGATATTCTCTGCCGTCGTTTGTGACTTGAATTTAATCTTAATTGGTCTGGTCCTATCTGTGCTATACTTTCCAAGTCTAAATTTCTCTTCGATTTGCTTCATAATTTCTGGTTCATCTTCCTGAACTGATTCTAGTAATTGGCTTACTTTTTCATTTTCCTCTTTGATTCTTGTGGTTCTATCTGGGTTGTATTTTTCTTCCATTCCTAATATAATTATACATTTCTTCTTGTCTGCTAAATATCTTACTATATTCTCCTTTTGTCTCATCACTTTAATAACCGAGTCTTCAGTATGATCTTTCAATTGTTGTTTGACTATGTCAGTGAATGAAACTTTATTGTCTTCTTGGGTTGCTTTCCAATTCTTAGCTTCTTTAGTTATGGCCTCCCTGTTTTCTTTACTATTCCTCTTCAATTCCTCATTCTCCACCTTTACTTTTCTTAACTGTCTTTTTAGGTCTTCTATTTCATCAGTTAAGTTTTTGTTCGCCTTCTCTAGTTCTTCCAATTTTTCAAACCTAACTTCCCAGTTGTCAGACATTTGTTGAAGTTTTTCCTCCAGTTTTGTCTGTCGGGGGAGGTTGGTATCCGCCGCCCTTTCATTAAATCCTTTGAAATTATCATCCTCACCTTCCATTGTACTATTCTTATCTATGTTTCTGATCTTTACATTTTTATTAGTCATTTCGTCGTCACTCAGTTGGTCGGGGGGCCGTTTTTTGATGTTTACATTTCGTCTGTCTGCCTGGGCCAAGTCTTCTCCTTCCTCATTTCCTTCCATTTCCCTCAGCAATCGCTCCCCTTCTCATCTTTCCCTACTTTCCCACTACCCCACGAGCAATTTCCCCCCACCCTGCAAATACAATAGGTACTTCCTTTGCTTTCGAATCCTCTATTTTTTCTTCAGAACGTCTTCTACGCCGTCCGTTCACTGAAGTGTGTGTGTGTGTGTGTGTGTGTGTGTGTGTGTGTGTGTGTGTGTGTGTGTGTGTGTGTGTGTGTGTTCACCACCACCATTCACCATGGTCTTTGGATCATGACAGCTATTTCCCTCCCAGAAGAGAGCTCAGTGCTCGTATGACCGATCTATGGGTAATGCTGTGATCTTACACGCACACACACCCCTAACTCCTTGCCCACGAGAGTTGGAGTAACGACTCGAAGTGCAGCGATATTGAAATTATTTCAGCCCTGGGTAGGATTCGAACCAGGCCCAACGTAGTGATAGTCGGCGCCTCTACCAACCGCGACACCGTGTGTGTTTGTGTGTGTATTTACCTAGTTGTATTACACGTTAAGGGAGTTATGCTCGTGGTGACCCGTCTTTGTATCTCTCAGAATCAAGTTTTTTCTTAAAATCTTGGATAGTGTTTGCACACACGGTTTCTTTGTCCAATTTGTTCCAAGTATCTATCACTTTATGTGGGAAGCTATTTTTTCAGATCTCTTCTGTAATTATCTTTTAGGTTTTTTTTTCGTGTCCTCTTGTTTTTCCATTGTCCCATTTCAATAAGTCATTCTTATACAAGATTTCCATTCCCTTCATAAATCTATAGATAGTAAGTATCCTCTTTCCCTTCTTTGTTCCAGAGTTGGTAATTCTAATTTGGACAGTCTTTGTTCATATGTCATTTTGGAAAGAGTTGGTGCCAGTTTTGTTGTTGCTCTTTGTATTATAACTTCTTTATATTCTTTTTGGTACTGGGTGTCCATAGTGTTGCTGCGTACTCGAGTTTTGGTCTTAATAGTGTAGTTATTTTTTCTTTTTATCATTTCCTCGTCCAAATAGGCAAATGCCACTTTTATTGACCTCAATAAATTGTAGGTTTCTCCGACTATTTTACTAATATGCTTATCCGGTGTCATGTCTTTGCTGATCATCATTCCAAGGTCTTTTTCAGAACTTACTTTTTTTACCTCTTCTTCACCTTATCTCTCGATATTTTGTTTTTATATTTTCCAAATTCCATTACACTACATTTCTCGATATTGAATTTCACTTCCCACTTTTGAGTCCATTTCCAGATCTTGTTGTAATGAGTTGCACTCCTCCGTTCTTACTTTCTTTAGTATTTTTGCGTCTTCTGCAAAGAAATTCATATAACACTCTACTCCTTCGTCCATGTCATTTATGTATATAGCAAACATGATCGGGGCCAATACTGATCCCTGCGGGACACCACTTATCATTTCTTCCCAATTTGTCTCTACTACTCTCATTTTTCTCCCAGTCGGGAAGTCTTTCATCCATTCCAATTTCCCTCTGATGCCACCTATTGATTCTATTTTCCTTATTAGTTTATTGTGTGGTACCTTATCAAATGCCTTTTGTAGGTCCAGAAAGGCACAGTCTGCCCAACCATCTCTCTCTTGTATTATGTCTATTAATCTTGAATAGAAGCAGATCAAGTTTGTTGTACATGATCTTCCTTGTCTGAATCCAAATTGATTTGGATTCAGTATAGTTTTTTCTTCCAAATGTTTAACCCATCTATTTTTGACGACCTTTTCGCAAATTTTTGCTACTGTGCTTGTCAGGGAGACCGGTCTGTAATTTGATGGGTCTTCCTTGTTTCCTCCCTTATAAATTGGTACAATGTTTGCCTTCTTCCAGTCCTGTGGCACTTTTCCTTTTTCAAGTGAGAATTTAATTATATTGTATAT
>NC_134815.1:7007768-7015268 GCF_046742065.1 Oratosquilla oratoria | reverse complement strand
ATTGCGGGTTTTAAACACTTTCATCAGGATAGAAACCACAAGAAAGGTGGGGGTGTTCTATTGTACGTTAAAAAAAAAATGTTCATGCTTGTGTTTTAGAGAAAGTGAAACAGGATGCATATGATAGTTTGTGGGTTGAGTTAACCCAAACAAATGAGACAAAAAATGAATGTAGGTGTAATATCTAGGCCAAAGACATTATCATTAGCAGACGACAAACTGTTATTTCAAGAACTGTCTAGTTTCTGCAACCGGGATTTATTGATAATGGGTGATTTCAATTTTACTGACATTGATTGGATGACCCTTGAATATGGCCATATAGGCAGTCGCTTGATTGATTTTCTTGGTGACAATTACTTAATTCAGCATGTAAAAGAGACCACAAGATATGGAAACTTACTCGATCTTTTGATCACTGGCCGCGAAAGCATGGTAACTGATGTAGAAGTCGGTGAATCTGTTGCAAATAGCGATCACAACTTAGTCAGATTCAAACTCCTAAACAATTTTAGAATAGATACTTGTGTTTCTAAAATACCCGATTTCAGTAAAGCTCAGTTCATAGGACTACGTCAGGAGCTTCAGCTTACAGATTGGGAGGCAAAATTAAAAGAAAGACCTGTAGATCAGATGTGGGAAATATTTCAAAATACGCTCACTAAGATGATTCAAACTTACATTCCTTTTAAGGACAGACGTCCCCCAAATCAGGCTCGCCCAAAGTGGCTCGACAAAGAAACTGAAAAAAGTATTGCTAAAAAGAAACAGGATTATAAGAAATATAAGTGCTCGGGTGCATCTAATGACTATGAAAGTAATGTATCAATACAGAGAGATTGAAAAAAGACAATAAGAAAAAGAAAACGACAATACGAAATTAACATCGCTGATAAATCCAAAGAGAATCCCAAAGAATTCTATAGTTACATTAGAGATAAAAAGGTTGTTAGGAATCACATTCGTCCACTATTATCTGCTGACGGTCAACTTGAATATTCAAATGAAGGAATGTGTAATATCTTAAACAATCATTTTAGCTCGGTATTCGTAAACGAAACACCTCAAAGTGAATTCCAAACTGAAACCTGTGAAAAGTCTGGGGTAAACTTACTACGGTAAATATAACAAAAGAAAAAATTAAAAGGTGTATAGACAAACTCAAAGTTAATAAAACACCAGGGCCTGACGGTTGGCATCCAAGAATCTTAAAGGAAATGAAAAATGAGAGATGTCCCAAGAGAATGGAAGCTAGCTAACGTTACTCCCATATTCAAAAAAGGTGACAAAATGAAACCAAATAACTATAGGCCTATAAGTTTGACTTCAATCGTAAGAAAAATAATGGAAACTATCATCAGAGATGCTATCGAACATCATTTAGAAAGTAACCGTTGGATAAATAATAGCCAGCATGGTTTCAGACGGAAACGTTCTTGCGTGACTAATTTACTCGAATTCTACAACACAGTTATCTCGAATTATGACAAAAGAAACAATATAGATCTAATATATCTAGACTTTGCAAAAGCTTTTGATACCGTCCCACACGAAAGACTACTTACTAAATTAGCTTTGCATGGAATAAGTGGTAGCCTATTAGGTTGGACTAGTAATTGGTTGAATGGTCAAAAACAGAGAGTTGTTTTATATGGAAAAACTTCTGGATGGAAAAGTGTTGCAAGTGGAGTTCCTCAGGGTTCCGTTCTTGGGCCACTTCTATTCATAGTATATATAAATGATATAGACCATGGACTAAAATCTACTGTTTCCAAATTTGCTGATGATACAAAACTGTGCGGAGTGGCAAATGATCACTCAAACCAATTAGATATTCAAGAAGATTTAGATAAATTACAGCAATGGTCTGAAAAGTGGCTAATGAAATTTAACACAAGTAAATGCAAGGTAATGCACATAGGTAAAAATAACAGTAAGTACGATTACAAGTTAGTTGGAAATTCCTTAACAAAAGTGGATAGTGAAAAAGATCTCGGCGTAATTATCAGTAACGACCTCAAATCATCCAAGCAGTGTATTTCAGCCTCTGAGAAAGCAAATAAGATTCTAGGACTGATTGCGCGATCTTTTGATTTCAAAAGTCCATCACTCATTAACAAGCTATATAAATCGTTAGTTCGTCCACATTTGGAATATGCTGTTTCCGTATGGTCACCGAATCTCATTAAAGACATTGACAGACTGGAAAAAGTACAACGGCGAGCCACAAAACTGATTCCAAATATCAAAAATATATCATTCGAAAATCGACTAAAACATGTGAATCTGTTTTCCCTAAAAAAGCGTAGACTCAGAGGTGACTTGATACAGGTCTTTAAAGATTTTAAAGGGAATTGATAAAATCAAAGGTGAATTATTTTTTTCACATTGAATGAGAATCAGACAAGAAACAATGGTCTCAAACTGTCCGGAAATAGATTAAATTTGGAAGTAGGTAGAAACAACTTTGCCAACCGTGTAGTTAATGAATGGAATAACCTTCCTGCACAGGTAGTGCAATGTAGTTCAGTTCGAAGCTTTAAGAATCATTTAGATAAATACCTAAGTAAGATGCTGTAATGATTATAGTTTGTCATATATTATTTGTTTTTGTGTTGTTATCGTTTGTCTGTCTGATTTTCATTTATTACAAGTTGTGTCAATTTGTTATTTACTATTTGCCTGTTTGTTTGTTATTTGGCTATACCTATGCATTTATTTATCTATTTTGTTTGTTATTTACATTGTTATAGTTTTTGCTTATTGTTTTATTATTAATAAGATTTTTTTTCGCATCCGACCTAGATATGGATCAAAAGGTCTCCTGTCGGCATGCTCCGCCTTTGTAATCCTTTGTAATATATATATATATATATATATATATATATACCTATATATATACCATATATATACCATATATATATACCCTATATATATATATATATCATATATATATACCATATATATATATATATATACCATATATATATATATATATATATATATATATTATATGTATGTATATATATATACCAGCGAAAAAAATACACGGGAGCGACGAGCGATTTCGCTCGGGAAAGTTCCAATGTCGCTCTCGCAAATCCAATAGCGGGAGCGATTCCCCCCCACCCCCAAAAAAAAAATCCCTCCCGCGGCAAGATTCAACATTTTTCATCCATTATTCATCATTTGGCAATCCCTGAATCCCATCACCATTGATGAAAGGATCAGAACAAACACAAATTACCCGTGATCAATCATTGCATTATCAATCGATATCATTAACTTTAATTTCTTGATATACGTACGTATGTGTACGCGGTATAGCTGCTAGAGTTCATTGGCTTACCTAGCCTAGCTTCGTATCAGCTGCATGCGCGCGTATACTAGTACATGTTGACTAGACTCTACACGACTATCATGCTACATAATATCGCTAGTTGCGAAATCCATGGTACCTGTATGCAGGGAAGTTCATTGGTTGCATGCAGCTAGCTGCCCAACCAAAGCGCTGACTACATGTACAATGCACCATACCCAACACCACATCACCGCATGCATATGCACACTGTACATATGCAAACTCGCTCGAGGCCTAGTAGGGAAACTGGGAAATCCCATTTATAACCTCGTTGGCGTATTTATGAGAAAACAAAATAGAATCAAATGTTTGGTTAGTAATTGAAAGTAAATAAATTTAATTATAAATATGAACATTTGATAATTATATATTTAGTTCATAAATATGGATCTTTGGAGGGAGAATGACATATACAAAAATAAAAAATTATTCGTTAGCTACCTTAGGTTTACGGTAGCTAGGTCTACGTTCGTACGACACGTCCATGCCAAACTTTCGATGATCGTACATCATGGAGCGATTTCTAATGAAGCGAGTGAAGATGAGTGAAGATGGTTTGCCCTCAGATTCAGTCTTTTCAGAATCGAGGGAGTGTTTTGACGGAAAGAACCGCTTCTGGACCAACAAAGCCTAATTCAAACTCTATGGGCAAGGGCCAAGGAAAACGATAAGATGATCGAGGACTTGGAGCGTAGGTTCGGTCATGTTGACAGTATTATACGAAGAGTTGAAAAATTGGAAGAACTAGAGAGGGCGAACAAAAACTTAACTAAGGAAAATGAAGATTTAAAAAAACAGTTAAGAGAAGTAAAAGATGAGAATAAAGTCTTAAAGGAGAATAATAAGGAGAACAAGGAGGGTTGGAAAAAAAATCATGAAAATAGCAAAGTTGCATTCACTGACATAATCAGACAACAAATGAATGAACAAACTGAAAACTCAGTTATTAAAGTGATGAGACAGAAGGAGAATATAGTAAGAGACTTAGCAGACAAAAAGAAATGTATAATTATATTAGGAATGGAAGAGAAACATAACCCAGATAGAACCACAAGAATCAAAGAGGAAAATGAAAAAGTAAGAAATTTACTAGAATTAGTTCAGGAAGATGAACCAGAAATAATGAAACAAATCGAAGAGAAATTCAGGCTAGGGAAATATAGTACAGACAAGACCAGACCAATTAAGATTAAATTCAGGTCACAAACTACGGCTGAGAATATCTTATCCAAACCAGGGAAACTAGCAACAAGTGAACAATATAAAAAGGTATGGATAAAAAGGGAAATGAATAAAGAGGAAAGAGAGGAAGAAAAACAGAAAAGACTTGAAGCAAAGGAAAAAAACGAGATAAGAACGGAGTCAGAAAAAGAGAGATTCTATTGGAGAGTAGTGAATATGAAACTAAAGAAAGTCGACATACAAGAGAAAAACAAAAGGGAAACAGAGAACACAATGGAAGTGGCAGAAAACTAAGAGTGTCTTACACAAATATAGATGGATTAATAACAGGATTGAATGAACTGAATGATTATTTGAAAGAAAAAGAACCAGACATAATGGGAATTGTAGAAACAAAATTAAAAGGTCCACTACCACCCAACAGTGTAGGACATGATGCATATAATTATTGGATTAGAAACAGAGTGAAAACGGAAGGGGGTGGAGTTATGTTCCTGACTATGAAGGATATAAACGTGAAGTGTGTCACATATGGAAAGAATACAGTAGAGATGATAATGATGGAAGTAGAAGACAGAGATAAGAAGAACAGAAAGTTTGTGATAAATTATGTGCCCCCAAAAACAGCCTCATGGGAAGAGAGTGAACATAAAAGTATGTTAGAGGACACAAAGATAACATTAAACAAGATAATGGAAGAGGGAGGAAAAATAGTTATGATGGGCGACTTTAATTGCAAAGAAATCTGCTGGGAAGAAATGACAGTAAAGGGTGGAGACAGCTCATGGGGAAACGCTCTACTCGAGATGGTTACTGACCATACAATGACACAATGGATACAGGAGAACATTAGGTATGGAAATGAAGAAGAGCCATCGAAACTAGACCTAGTAATTACATCCGAACCTAGAATATTGGACAAGATTGAATATAAAACACCAATAAGTAAAAGTGACCACATATTGATTGAACTGGAACTTAATGAAGAAAAATATATGAAAAGAAATGAACAATACAGAAAAGGAAGAATGATGTATGAAAAAACAAACTTTGATAAAATAAGAGAATTCTTTCAACAAGAAAACTGGGAAGAAATATACAAAGAAGAAACAACAGTAGAAGAGAAATGGAATATTTTGACAAAAATTTACAAAAAAAGGAGTGGAAAAGTATGTCCCAAGACAAAAACAAGAAAAAGAATATGTAAAACGCTGGTACAACAAAAGCTGTAGGGAGTTAAAAGACAAAAGAGACAAAGCCTGGACCAGATGGAAAAAAGACAGAAGACCTGAAAAATTGAAAATATATACCTGTTATAGAAATGAATATGTACAAATGTGCAGAGAGGAAAAGAGAAAATATGAAAAAGATATAATAGAAAAGTGTAAAGATCAACCGAAACTATTCTACAGATTTGTAAACAATAAACTGAAAAACAAACAAGACTTGGAGAAATTAAGACAGGAGGGAGTTGAATACACTGAGGAAATGGAAATGGCGGAAATTATGAACAAACATTTTAAATCAGTGTTTACAAGGGAGAACATACAACCTGAAGAGAACGAATGGAAAGAGAAAGTCCCCCCTATGGAAGAAATAGAAGTAACAAAGAATGAAATATTAACACATTTGAGTAATCTTGATGTCAGAAAATCGCATGGACCAGATGAAATAGCAAACTGGATACTAAAAGAATGCAGGAATGAACTGGCAGACAAAATACATAGCATACTAAATAGTTCCTTGAAAGAAGAAAAAGTTCCAGAAAATTGGAAAAAAGCAAATATAGTACCTATATACAAAGGAGGAAATAAAGAAGAACCTACCAACTATAGACCAGTCTCTCTAACAAGTACAATAGCAAAGATTTGTGAAAGAATTATCAAAAGTAGATGGGTAAAATATTTAGAAAAAAACAGTGTTAAATCCAAGGCAATTTGGATTCAGACAAGGACGATCATGCGTCACCAATTTAATATGTTTCTATTCAAGGCTAATAGATATAATACAGGAAAGAGATGGATGGGCGGACTGTGCATTTTTAGATCTAAAGAAAGCTTTTGACAAAGTACCACATAAGAAGTTGCTTAAGAAATTAGAAACTGAAGGAGGAATACAGGGCAAACTACTAAATTGGATGGAGGACTTTTTGCAAGAAAGAAAAATGAGAGTAGTGATAAGAAACCAACACTCAAAATTGGATGAAGTAATAAGCGGTGTTCCGCAGGGAACAGTTCTGGCCCCAATAATGTTTGCTATATATATTAATGATATGGATGAAGGAATAGAAAGCTATATGAGCTTCTTTGCAGATGATGCAAAACTACTGAAAAGAGTGAAAACTGAAGAAGATTGTGAATCACTACAGAGAGATCTAAATAAGGTACAAGAATGGAGTAGGAAATGGGAGATGGAGTTCAATACAAAAAAGTGTAGTATAATGGAATTTGGAAAAAGCAAAAACAGAATAACAGGAGCATATAAATTGGGAGAAGAAGGAATAAAAAAAGTAGAAAATGAGAAGGACCTGGGAGTCATTGTTATGAATAATATGTCACCTGAGAAACATATAAATAAGATTTTTGGAGAGACTTATAATCTAATAAGAACAATCAAAGTTGCATTTACATACCTGGATGAAGAAATGGTGAAGAAAATCCTAATCACCCTGATAAGACCAAGATTGGAATATGCAGCAACGATATGGTCACCAAGTACAAAAAAATGTATAAAAAAAACTTGAAAGAATACAAAGAGCAATTACAAAATTGGCACCAACACTCTCAAAACTATCATATAAAGAGAGACTAGAAAAACTTGAACTACAGACACTAGAGCAAAGAAGAGAGAGAGGAGATTTGATAGCTATTTACAGAATCATGAAAGGCATAGAAATTACTGACAGAGAGAATCTGATAAAATGGGATGACAGAAATACTAGAGGACACGGAAAGAAA
>NC_134815.1:6992768-6997768 GCF_046742065.1 Oratosquilla oratoria | reverse complement strand
CCAGAAACCTCTTGTGCTGACATCTACTCTTGCTTCATCTGATGTGTTGGACGTGCGGTATCTAAAGTTCTCCCCTCCTAGTGGGAGTAATGTTGGTTCGATAGTCACATCCTTGCACACCTCCCGAAGCATTTGGGCAGTGAGATCTCTTACCTCATCATGTCGCATGCAAATGAATCCACCCTGTTCGCATATCATTGCATGGTCTGGAGTAAACTATACACCACAGGAGCATCTGTTAGGCAGCCCTTCCAATGGCCATTCATACCTCAGGGCAATGGCATCCGTGAATTCTCTTCACTATGTCATATATTCTGTACCTTGTTTCTTAATCTTATAATTCCTTCTTTGTATCTGCACTGAAGATGTAATTATGCGAGAGCGCTCTGCTTCGTTAGTTTACTTTTCCTAGTGGTTACTTACGCATTTGTGAACACACGCTCCTAGTGTTTTTATTGCATACATATACATATATATATACATATATATACATATATATATACATATACATATATATATACATATACATATATATACATATATATATATATATATATATATATATATATATATATATATATATATTTGTACGACACTGAATGGGTCCCAGTGTTTAGAGATACGTTTTATCAACCACAATGCACTTTAATTCTAAGCCATATAGGCGCATGCAGAAATTGTAACGTGGGACGCCCGAGAACAAGAAACCCATGCGGCGAGAACGTTACCAGTGCCGAGTGACTTAAACCAATACACCATCAAGAGAGCTATAAGTTAAGCGCAAGTTTTCTTATATATCTGTATGCTCGAGTTCATACACATACACGAAAGTTTGCGTTCAACCCAGCTCCACTATGATAATGCATCTGGTTGATAAAACGTATCTCTAAACACTGGGACCCATTCAGTGTCGTACAAATACTTTCCCGCGTTCGTACACTTACCATATGCATTATCATAGTGGAGCTGGGTTGAACGCAAATCTATATAAGACGTGTAATTGTTGGGCTGGTTCTTTTTTAGCGTTAGGACTGATACGTAGTAGTACGTGGCCACTTTTTTGCTTTTGTAATATATTATGATGTTTAATGATTTTTCTGGGTTTGCCGGTTTTACGTTTCTCTTTACAATTTGTTTCAGTATTCTCTCTTCTTCTTTGTATGCTGAAGAGAGGTATGCCCTATAGTATATTCTAATTTCATCCCTTTTCTCAGCTTTTTCCTTTTTAGATTTGTGCCAGTGGTCGATTATTTTTTGGGGTTACTTCGTCTATATTTTGTATGGTGAACCAATTGTTTAATAGAACTAGTGTGGACCTTTTTATTTCTGTGTAAACTTGTTCCCATGTGCTGCAATGAGTGAGTGCTCTACGTATATATGCGCTATTGGTTGAATCTTTGTATCTTTGTGGGCATCCACTTTTTCCGTATAAACAGTGTACAAAAAGTAGAACTAGTAATCACATTTAACTTGTTTAAGAGAAAACCTTCTACCCATTTACTAACATAATATATATATATATATATATATATATACACACACACACACACACACACACACACACACACACACACACACACACACACACTTCAACGAATGGACGGCTTAGAAGACGTTCTGAAGAAAAGTGAAGTCTGTGGATCCCAACGCAAAGAGAAGTGCCTAGTGTTTTTGCAGGGTGGGGGGGAAATTGCTCGTGGAGTAGTGGGAACGTAGGGAAAGAGGAAAAGGGGAGGGATTACTGAGGGAAATGGAAGGAAATGAGGAGGGAGTAGACTTTGACCAGCCAGACAAGCGGAAGGTAAACAAAAGACTTAGCGAGGATCAAATGTCTAATAAAAATGTAAAGATTAGAAGTATAGAGAGGAGCAATACAGAAGAAAGTGACGAGAATATGTTCCAGGGATTTAAAGAGGGTGGGGGGGACACAACCCCCCCCCCCCCCCGACTGATAAGACTAGAGGAGAGAGTTGATAAGGTGATCGAGGACTTGGAGCGTAAGTTAGGTAACGTAGACTCCATTTTTCAAAGAATTGAAAGGTTGGAACAACTAGAGAAGGCTAACAGAAACTTAACTGAAGAAATAGAGGACCTAAAAAGACAGTTAGGAAATGTAAAAGAGGAGAATGAGAAATTGAAGAAGAATAGTAATGAAAACAGAGAGAAACTAGCTACAGAAGCTAAAAATTGGAGAATAACTCAAGAAGGGAATAAGGTTTCATTCACTGACATAGTCAAACAGCAATTGAAAGAACATAATGAAGACTCAGTTATTTAAGTGATGAGACAGAAGGAGAATATAGTAAGAGAATTAGCTGACAAAAAGAAATGTATAATTATATTAGGAATGGAAGAGAAACATAACCCAGATAGAACTGCAAGAATCAAGGAGGAAAATGAAAGAGTAAGCAGTTTATTAAAATTAGTCCAGGAAGATGAACCAGAAATTATAAAGGAAATTGAGGAAAAATTCAGACTCGGAAAATATAGTACAGATAAGACCAGACCAATTAAGATTAAATTCAGGTCACAAACAACAGCAGAGAAAATTCTATCCAAGACAGGGAAACTAGCAACAAATGATCAATATAAAAAGGTATGGATAAAAAGAGAAATGAATAAGGAGGAAAGAGAGGCAGAAAAGCAGAAAAGAATTGAAGCTAAGGCAAAAAACGAGGAAAGAACGGAGTCAGAGAAAGAGAGATTCTATTGGAGAGTAGTGAACATGAAAATAAAGCAGTTCGACATACTAAAGAAAAACATAAGGGAAACAGAGAATACAATGGAAGTGGCAGAAAACTAAGAGTGTCTTACACAAATATAGATGGATTGATAACAGGATTGAATGAACTGAATGATTATTTGAAAGAAAAAGAACCGGACATAATGGGAATTGTAGAAACAAAATTAAAAGGCCCACTACCACCCAACAGTGTAGGACATGATACATACAATTATTGGATTAGAAACAGAGAGAAAAAACAAGAGGGTGGAGTTATGTTCCTGACTAAGAAGGATATAAACGTGAAAGGTGTCATATATGGAAAGAATACAGTAGAGATGATTATGATAGAAGTGGAAGACCGAGATAAGAAGAGCAGAAAATTTGTGATCAATTATGTGCCTCCGAAAACAGCCTCATGGGAGGAGAGTGAACATAAAAGTATGTTAGAGGACACAAAGATAGCATTAACTAAAATAATGGAAGACGGAGGAAGAATAGTTATGATGGGCGACTTTAATTGCAAAGAAATCTGCTGGGAAGAAATGACAGTAAAGAGTGGTGATGACTCATGGGGAAATGCTCTACTTGAGATGATTACTGACCATTCAATGACACAATGGATACAAGAGAACACTAGGTATAGAAATGAAGAAGAACCATCGAGGCTAGACTTAATAATTACATCTGAACCTAGAATAGTGGACAAGATTGAATATAAAACACCAATAGGTAAAAGTGACCACATATTGATTGAACTGGAACTTAATGAAGAAAAATATATGAAAAGAAATGAACAATATAGAAAAGAAAGAATGATGTATGAAAAAACAAACTTTGATAAAATAAGAGAATTCTTCCAACAAGAAAACTGGGAAGAAATATACAAAGAAGAAACAACAGTGGAAGAGAAATGGAATATTTTGACAAAAATTTACAAAAAAGGAGTGGAAAAGTATGTCCCAAGACAAAAACAAGAAAAAGAATATGTAAAATGCTGGTACAACAAAAGTTGTAGGGAGTTAAAGGACAAAAGAGACAAAGCCTGGAACAGATGGAAAAAAGACAGAAGACCTGAAAAATGGAAAATATATACTGGTTATAGAAATGAATATGTACAAAAGTGCAGAGAGGAAAAAAGAAAATATGAAAAAGATGTTATAGAAAAGTGTAAAGATCAACCAAAACTATTCTACAGATTTGTAAACAATAAACTGAAAAACAAACAAGACTTAGAGAAATTAAGACAAGGAGGAGTTGAATACACTGAGGAAATGGAAATGGCAGAAATTATGAACAAACATTTTAAATCAGTGTTTACAAGGGAAAATATACAACCAGAAGAGATTGAGTGGAAGGAAAAAGTCCCCCCTATGGAAGAAATAGAAGTAACAAAGAATGAAATATTGACACACTTGGGTAATTTTGATGTCAGAAAATCGCATGGGCCAGATGAAATAGCAAACTGGATTCTGAAAGAATGCAGGAATGAACTGGCAGACAAAATACATAGCATAATAAGCAGTTCCTTAAAAGAAGGAAAAGTTCCAGAAGATTGGAAAAAAGCAAATATAGTACCTATATATAAAGGAGGAAATAAAGAAGAACCTACCAACTATAGACCAGTCTCTCTAACAAGTACAATAGCAAAAATATGTGAAAGAATTATCAAAAGTAGATGGGTAAAATACTTGGAAAAAAACAACGTACTAAATCCAAGGCAATTTGGATTCAGACAAGGACGATCATGCGTCACCAATTTAATATGTTTCTATTCAAGGCTAATAGATATAATACAAGAAAGAGATGGATGGGCTGATTGTGCATTTCTAGACCTAAAAAAAAGCTTTTGACAAAGTACCACATAAGAAGTTGCTTAAGAAATTAGAATATGAAGGAGGAATACAAGGTAAATTGCTAAATTGGATGGAAGACTTTTTGCAAGAAAGAAAAATGAGAGTAGTGATAAGAGATCAGCACTCAAAATGGAATGAAGTAATAAGCGGTGTCCCGCAGGGAACAGTTCTGGCCCCAATAATGTTTGCTATATATATTAATGATATGGATGAAGGAATTGAAAGCTATATGAGCTTCTTTGCAGATGATGCAAAATTACTGAAAAGAGTGAAAACTGAAGAAGATTGTGAATCACTACAGAGAGATCTAAATAAAGTACAAGAATGGAGTAGGAAGTGGGAGATGGAGTTCAATACAAAAAAGTGTAGTATAATGGAATTTGGAAAAAGCAAAAACAGAATAACAGGATCATACAATTTGG
>NC_134815.1:6895268-6990268 GCF_046742065.1 Oratosquilla oratoria | reverse complement strand
TGGTGTAGTGGGAAATTGAGGAAAAAAGGAGAAGGGGAGGGATTACTGAGGGAAATGGAAGGAAATGAGGAAGGGGAGGACTTGGTCCAGGAGGCCAGGCGTCTTGTAAACAAGAGAAGGACCGATGATTTTGGTGAAGGGATTAACAAAATTTTAAAGATTAGAAATATAGATAAGAGCAGCACAATGGAAGGTGAGGATAATAATTTCCAGGTATTTAATGAGGGGGGGGGGGCGGCGGATACCAACCTCCCCCGATTAGCAAGACTAGAGGAAAAACTTGAACAAATGACCGAACATTGGGAGAAGAGGTTCGGTAACATAGCAAAGATTGCGCAGAGAGTTGAAAAATTGGAAGAACTAGAGAAGGTGAACAAAAACTTAACTAATGAAATAGAAGAATTAAAAAGACAGTTAAAAGAAGTAAAAGAGGAGAATGAAGGATTAAAGAGGAATAATAAAGACTACAAAGAGGCCATAGCAAAAGAAGCACAGGGTTGGAAAAAAAATCCAAGAAAACAGTAAAGTTACATTTACTGACATAATTAAACAGCAAATGAAAGAACAATCTGAAGACTCAGTTATCAAAGTGATGAGACAGAAGGAGAATATAGTAAGAGACTTAGCAGATAAAAAGAAATGTATAATTATATTAGGAATGGAAGAGAAACATAACCTAAATAGAACCACAAGAATCAATGGGGAAAAAGAAAAAGTAAGCAGTTTACTAGAATTAGTTCAGGAAGATGAACCTGAAATCATGAAACAAATTGAAGAGATGTTTAGCCTCGGAAAGTATAGTACAGATGAGACCAGACCAATTAAGATTAAATTCAGGTCACAAACGACGGCAGAGAATATCTTAACAAAAACAGGGAAACTAGCAGCAAGTGAACAATATAAAAATATATGGATAAAAAGAGAAATGAATAAAGAGGAAAGAGAGGAGGAAAAAATGAAAAGACATGAAGCTAAGGAAAAAAAAAACGAGAAGAGAACAGAGTCAGAAAAAGAGAAATTCTATTGGAGAGTAGTGAATATGAAAGTAAGGAAATACGACATACTAGAGAAAAACAAAAGGGAAACAGAGAATACAATGGAAGTGGCAGAAAACTAAGAGTGTCTTACACAAATATAGATGGATTAATAACAGGATTGAATGAGCTGAATGATTATCTGAAGGAAAAAGAACCGGACATAATGGGAATTGTAGAAACAAAATTAAAAGGTCCACTACCACCCAACAGTGTAGGACATGATGCATATAATTATTGGATTAGAAACAGAGAGACAAAACAAGGGGGTGGAGTTATGTTCCTGACTAAGAAGGATATAAACGTGAGGTGTGTCACATATGGAAAGAATACAGTAGAGATGATTATGATCGAAGTGGAAGACAGAGATAAGAAGAGCAGAAAGTCTGTGATAGATTATGTGCCTCCAAAAACAGCCTCGTGGGAAGAGAGTGAACATAAAAGTATGTTAGAAGACACAAGGATAACATTAAATAAGATAATGGAAGATGGAAGAAGAATAGTTATGATGGGCGACTTTAATTGCAAAGAAGTCTGCTAGGAAGAGATGACCGTAAAGGGTGGAGACGGCTCATGGGGAAATGTTCAACTCGAGATGATTATTGACCATACAATGACAAAGTGGATACAGGAGATCACTAGGTATAGAAATGAAGAAGAACCATCGAGACTAGACCTAATAATCACATCTCAACCTAGAATAGTGGAAAAGAATGAATATAAAACACCAATAAGTAAAAGTGACCACATATTGATTGAACTGGAACTAAATGAGGAAAAATACATGAAAAGAAATGAACAATATAGAAAGGAAGAATGATGTATGAAAAAACAAACTTTGATAAAATAAGAGAATTCTTTCAAAAAGAAAAATGGGAAGGAATATACAAAGAAGAAACAACAGTGGAAGAGAAATGGAATATTTTGACAAAAATTTATAAAAAAAAAGAAAAAAAATAGGAGTGAAAAAGTATGTCCCAAGACAAAAACAAGAAAAAGAATATGTGAAGTGCTGGTACAACAAAAGTTGTAGGGAGTTAAAAGACAAAAGAGATATAGCTTGGATCAAATGAAAGAAAGACAAAAGACCTGAAAAATGGAAAAGATATACTTGCTATAGAAATGAATATGTACAAGCGTGCAGAGAGGAAAAGACAAAATAGGAAAAAGATGTCATAGAAAAATGTAATGATCAACCAAAATTATTTTACAGATTTGTAAACAACAAACTGAAAATCAAACAAGATTTAGAGAAATTAAGACAAGGAGGCGTTGAATACACAGAGGAAATAGACATGGCGGAAATTATGAACAGGCATTTTAAGTCAGTGTTTCCAAGGGAGAACATACAACCTGAAGAGATCGAATGGAAAGAGAAAGTCCCCCCTTTGAAAGAAATAGAAGTAACAAAGAATGAAATAATGAAACACTTGAGTAATCTTGATGTCAGAAAATCGCATGGACCAGATGAAATAGCAAACTGGATTTTGAAAGAATGCAGGAATGAACTGGCAGACAAAAGACATAGCATAATAAACAGTTCCTTGAAAGAAGGAAATGTTCCAGAAGATTTGAAAAAAGCAAATACAGTACCTATATATAAAGGGGGAAATAAAGAAGATCCTACAAACTATAGACCAGTCTCCCTAACAAGTACAATAGCAAAAATTTGTGAAAGAATTGTCAAAAGTAGATGGGTAAAATATTTAGAAAAAAACAATGTGCTAAATCCAAGACAATTTGGATTCAGACAAGGACGATCATGCGTCACCAATTTAATATGTTTCTATATGTTTCAAGGCTAATAGATATAATACAAGAAAGAGATGGATGGGCTGATTGTGCATTTCTAGACCTAAAAAAAGCTTTTGATAAAGTACCACATAAGAAATTGCTTAAGAAATAAGAAACCGAAGGAGGAATACAGGGCAAACTGCTTAAATGGATGGAAGACTTAAAAAAAAAAAAAAAAAAAAATGTTTGCTATATATATTAATGATATGGATGAAGAAATTGAAAGTTATATGAACTTCTTCGCAGATGATGCAAAACTATTAAAATAAAGTGAACACGGAAGAAGATTGTGAGTCACTACAGAGTGATCTAAATAAAGTGTGGGAATGGAGTAGGAAGTGGGAGATGGAGGTCAATACTAAAAAGTGTAGTATAATGGAATTTGGACAAGCAAAAACAGAATAACAGGATCATATAAATTGGGATAAGACCTGGGAGTCATTGTTATGAATAATATGTCACCTGAGAAACAAATTAGTAAGATTTTTGGTGGAACTTATAATTTAATAAGAACAATCAAAGTGGCATTTACATACCTGGATGAAGAAATGGAGAAGAAAATACTAATCACTCTGATAAGACCAAGATTGGAATATGCAGCAACGATGTGGTCACCAAGTACAAAAAAAATATAAAACAAAACTTGAAAGAATACAAAGAGCAATTACAAAATTGGCACCAACACTCTCAGAACTATCATATGAAGAGAGACTAGCAAAACTTGAGTTACAGACACTAGAGCAAAGAAGAGAGAGAGGAGATTTGATAGCTATTTACAGAATCATGAAAGGCATAGAAATTATTGATAGAGAGGGTCTATTAAAATGGGACGATAGAAATACAAGAGGACACGGAAAGAAAATCAAGAAAGACAGTTATAGAAGAAATCTGAAAAAGAACAGCTTTCCTCACAGAGTAATAGACAGTTGGAACAAGTTAGATGAGAAAGTAGTGTGTGCAAAAACAATACATGAATTTAAAAATAGTTTAGATAAAATGAAATATGGAGACGGGACCCACAAGCATAGCTCCCCTTCCCGTAAAATACAACTAGGTAAATACAACTACTAAGTATTTCAGCGGCTTTGACCCATCGTTTTTCTTTCATATTTCCGAAATAACTATTCACATCAGCATAATATATTAGCACAGCTTAATTCACACCCTGCCCTAATGTTTGACGTTATAGTGCATTCACAAGTGTATTTATTTACGGCGTATACTCTTGACATTAAATGTCTCGCAGCCGACACCCGTGAAGTAAATCGAACAAGTGAAGTTGTGACGTCATCACAAACTACCTCTTGTATCCCATCCTCCTCCCCTTCCCTTCTTCCTCCCCATTTCCTCCCTCCTCCTCCTCCTCCTCTCTCTCTCTAAAACAAAAACAAAAACATGTAATAATAATTGAATACCATGCACCCGGAAAGGGAATTCAATAACAAGTTTATACATATGATGGATGAAATTATGATAATAACTGGACATGCATTTTATTTCATTCCATACCACTATGGATAAACAGTTCATCCTCGTCATCGCTGTCTATGGTGATGGTGATGGGTTCCACACTTTCATGTATGTTGTCCGATGACCAGTACTCTTCTTCGAACAATCTCGACCCTCTCACAGCACCCGCCCACACCTCCATGGTTGCGATAAGCGAGGTAGTTTGTGATGAGATCACAACTTCACTTGTTCGATTTACTTCACGGGTGTCGGCTACGACACACTGAATATCAAGAGTAAACGCCGTAATTAAATACCCTTGTCAATGCACTATAATGTCAAAAATTAGGGCAGGGTGTGAATTAGTCTGTGCTAATATATCATGCTGATGTGAATGGTTATTTCGGAAATATGAGCGAAAAACGATGGGTCAAAGCCGCTGAAATACTTAGTAGATAAATACACACACACACACAGATATATATATATATGTATATATATATGTGTGTGTGTGTGTGTATGTATATATATATATCTACATATTGTCACGTATCACGAAGTGTTCACGTGTTTTCTTTTTTGGTAGTGGTGATCGCAAGTAGTCGGCCAGAACACAGTTTAAGCCCCCCCTCCCCCTTCTCTATCGTCCAGCTGTGGACCAATTTTGACACACCCAGTAGGTCAAAAATGGTCAAAGCAGGGCCGTCTTTTGTTAAGGCCTTGCGCTCAGGTCAAATAGCAGTGGCCGTTAGCCTTTTTGCCAAGTTGTATTATTTTATTGCTTTGTGGTTATATTTCTTTCTTTGTAGTTTACAATGTGTAATTTATAATGAAACCAGATTTCTTGCAACTGGTCCTTTTTTGAATCTCGGATACCATTTGTCAAGACGTACGCTGTGTCGTACTGATGTATTGGTAATTTTATTTAAATGATATTCGTATGGCAACAGTTGTCAATCACCGGCCGACTGGCTGAACATGTGCTGCGCGCAATGTCGAGTTGCCGTTTAATTATCATTGTCCTTTTTCTTTCTTTGTGATTTGTATTAAGGTTTTTATTTTGTTACGTGCATAATATTCTTGTGTGAGTAATTTCAAGTTTATTTAACTGGGTTAGGCTCGTTAGCTACCAGTTGAAGTGGGATAAGAAAGCACTTCCTATTGACCTTTCGGCCTCTGGCTCCAGTGACCATCAGGGGCCGTATACACAAAACTTGTTAGCACTAACAAATAGCTGTTAAGGGTAACAAATTCCTGTTAAGACTAACATTTAGCTGTTAAGCACTAACAGTGGATACAGAAAACTTATTAGGGCCTTAAAAGTACTGTTAAGGTAAAAGTGGTGTGGAGGACTATTAAGCTCTTAACAAATTCCTGTTAGTAGAAAAGATGGCGGAGCAACAACAACAAATACAAAGACGACGGCGAGTATGTCGACAGCGACGGGACATATTTAACGAGTACAATGACGACGAACTCATCAAACGCTTCAGAATGAACCGTGCTGGTATAATAACAATGGCTGATTTAGTGAGGGACAAACTGCAATCCCGAACAGAACGGAATCGACCACTGAGTCCTGAGACGAAGGTGGAAATTGCCCTATGATATTTAGCCACAGGTAAAATGCAGCAGCGACGACTTTGAGACCTCACAAGCAACAATCATCCGTGTCATTATTCAAACAATTGATGCACTATCAGAACCAAGAAGCGCAAGTAAAACAAGCAGAGTTCATGGAAGACTGTAGGTTTCCCGGTGTTGTGGGTACCATAGATGGCACAAATATTAGAATTGTGGCTCCAAGTGTAGATGAACATTTATATGTAAACAGTAAACGATACCACAGCATCAACGTGCTTTGCCATGCCTCCTTCTTGTCCTTGTGTCCTTGGCTTGAATCGCCCATTTATAATTATTTTTTCCTCCATAATCACGTTGACCAAGAGGAGTGTTTCCTCTTGTGACCAGTTTGGCTTCCTTTTCTTTTTCTGTGATTCTTCTGCCATGTCTATATCCTCTGAAATAATAGTTGAGTCTTCTGTCGGAAGATTTGTCTGTGGCGCGGCCGCCTATACAATGCGCCTTCGTCCAAAAATATCTGTCGTTGGTTAATAAGTACTCCTAAAAAACCATACATACGATATTTATGTGCTATCATGATACTCTATTAATAAATTTTGAACAACTGCATTAATAACACTGTTTTATGTGTGCAATTTTTAATAATACGTCCATTTACACGTTCATAAGCTGATAACTTTAGCACTGTTTAGCGCAACTTGACAAACAACTGTTTACTAGCTAACAGTTGTTAGTTAAGCATTGGTGTATAACTTTTAGTGGTTTTCTGTTAGCTAGCAGAGATTGTTAAGGCTAACAAAAAAGTTTTGTGTATACGGCCCTAGGTCTATTGGCGAGCCTATGTAGAGAGGATCAACCCGTTTCTCGAGGCTTTTTTCCATCTTCTTTCCACGAAGAGAAAGCTGCCGCCTTCCCTAAGATTAAGGTAAACCCCTTTGTTTTAAGTGTTGCTCTAGTTAACCTTTTTGTTGTACTACTGTGCTACGCGTAGTGACCAGACTTTTATCTTAAACTTAGGAGTTGTTTTAGCAATAAGGGCATGCACGGAGTTTTTAATTCGCTATCATAATATTTAGATTTGTATTTTTCTTTTACTATACCTTTGATTTGCATATTCTCATCATTCATATTTCCGTTTCCATTGTTTAAAATAGGCCAAAGTTGTTAAATTTATAGTTTAATAAAGAGTATAAATGTTTCATTTTAATTTTTCTGTCACCGTACTACGCCGGATCTGGCAAATAACCTACTTGTTTTGAAGTAGTACGTCTGTAACGACCTGCCCGTAGATAAATTATTTCTTTTTTTGATACGGCAGAGTCGTTTTACATGACAATATATATATATATATTCTTTTTCTTTTATTTTTGTATTATCCTTATATATATATATATATATTCTTTTTCTTTTATTTTTGTATTATCCTTATATATATATATTTCTTCTTATCATTCTTTAGCCAGTTGGGTCTTGATTTTAAAGATTCTTTCTGCTCCTGAAGTGAACTAGAGAGGACCCAAATATTGAAGATTTCTTGATCTTCAGAGATCCTCAATGCAAAATAGCATATCTGTCTGACAGAAGTAGTAAACAGTAGACACGATCACATGGCCCCTAAAGCACGGGGCCCTGCCGTCAACTGAATTAAATTGTCTAGTGTTAGGCAGAATAAAGCTTGTAAATTGAGTCACCAGCTGGACGTCACCGTGGAATGGCTGCGTAATCTCAGTTAGTTATGTAGGTGATAAGATAACTACATTTTTCATGGAGATTATTTTATTACCATGTGGGATGAAGATGGCGATTTCTCTGTTCCCGTACATTTAAACACATCTCATATACGGTATATGCCCCTATACACATACATACATGTATATATATATATATATATGTATGTATATATACATATACATATTGGAAATTGGTATGTTATAACACATTTGTAAAAGTTCACTATAAACCCACTATCGGAGAAATAATAACGGAAGTACAGGGAAACTGTATATTTCGACTATTATCTGTAGTACTCTTCAATCTGGGGGCCACTGACCTTTTGAGGTCAGTGGCCCCCAGATTGTATTACGAAGTTAGTGGTCAACAAAATAATGTCAAGAGCGGTCGGACAAAATACCACCAACTGTCCTTCCTTGACCCAACCATTTCAAGGGCATGTAACTTGAGTCCCCCCACTTTCCCCATCCCCTTTTATGTACCCCTCATATATACTTGTACCTTACTTCTTGTAAGCATTCTGCTGAAGAGGACTACATATAATAGTCGAAATATACAGTTTCCCTGTACTTCCGTTATTATTTCTCCGATAGTGGGTTTATCCTCCATGAGTTCTGTATAGGTACTGATGTCTGTAGCTCTGCGCGACATCAAGATGTGGACTTTACAGTATAATTTTTTGCTAAAATAATTTTCTGATAAAAAGGAACAAAATGAGAGGTTGCCGATAAAAATCCAACAAGTTAAATTTTTTTGAAACACCCTAATATATATATATACATATAAAATGTACACACACACACAGTTGGTAGAGCGCTGAACTGCTACCATAGTGGCCCGTTGTTCTTGGTTCGAATCCTGCCCAGGGCCGAAATTATTTTGGTACCGCTACGCCTCGGGTCGTTACTCTGACTCTCGTGGGCGGGGAGTTGTGTGTATGTGTGTGTAAGGTCATAGCATTACCCATAGATCGGACCTACAAGCTCTAAGCTCTCTTCCAGGAGGGAAATAGCTGTCGATCACGAGTCCAACACGTGATCCAAAGACCAAGTGAAAAAGTGAAAAAAATGAACACACAGAACAACTACTGCCATGACAATGCAGTCTTCTGCCGCAACTGCTCTACTGCAACTGGAGGAACGGTACTGTGACTGGTGGAACTGCACTAACTGCTGCAACTATATTATCACATCTAAGCAGTCTTCCTTTACTAGTAGCACAGCTGCTATATGCTTCATGAAATTTGTCAAGGATAATCTTATTGCTAAATTTGCTCAACAGCTACTACCTTCATCAACAGCTACTGCTGGAATGGAACAACTGGGAGGACTACAAGCTAGATTGCGACTGGCACAACTTTAAACTAGGGCGTAACTATGAGTACACTGGAACCAGCTACAACTGAACTAAACCAGAGGTCAACAGCAATTAGGCTGGCACATGAATGGCTTTTTATAGGTGAGGTGAAGGGCACCATCTACTATTAGTTCATTGTTCATATGCATGGACTGCAAACTAATTTAGGTACTCATGTTCCATGAGATCAAACAGCTTGGGTCTTTATATCAAGAACAAGTCTTTTATACAAAAAAATAGAAGACAAATCCTTCATAAACTGAATTGTAAGGAGAACCAACTTGTTCACTCCCGAATGACCTTACAGGCTGAAACAAAGGGGACACCACGCAGGATTCTAAGTGTGAATGCATCGCTTGCGTATTTATTTTTCTGCCAGCTTAATCCAAGCCAGAAGAAAAGTGTGATGATTTCATTACACAAGGTGATGATCTGAACATACATATTCAGACAATTCTTTCATGTGTTCTAAATGATTTCTCCATTGGGAGTGATTTTGGAGGGAATATGATGAAATATAGAATCTGGTGATACAGTAAACCTTCGATATAACGGACGGCATGGGGACAGGGGTCTGTCGCTATATTCAAAGACCCGTTATAACTGATGGAAATGCCGAACAGATCCGTTATATCCCGAAGTTTGTCCGGTATTAGAAATTACAGTAAACCCTTGACATAACAGACAATATGGGGACTGGGGTCTGTCAGTATATCCGAAGATCTGTCATAACCAAGTATCCCTTAAATCATAACCAAGGATCCCTTCAATCCATTAAAGTGAGGGCTTGTCTGTTCAGATTTTTTGTCCGTTATATCGGATATTCAGTATATTGAGATCTATTATATTGAGGATTTACTGTACATTAAGAAAAGTTTGTTTTGTGATCTTGTTAGTGCATGTTTTTGTACACACAAATTATAGGATACTGGGGGGCAAAGACTATATAGGAAAGACGGGAAAGCTCACGGAGAGCCGCATCGTCCACATACATCTTAGTGTGCGGCTCTCTCACTAGATGGCATTTACGTCAATCACCAGTTTTAATTAACTGCATCGTCTGTTTGTTTACAATTAAGCGGGACATTCAGTCATGGAGTGTGGGCGGAACTATCACCCATGTGTGGTGTGCTAAAAGAAAAAAAATGCCTTTCCCCATCTAATATTTCAAGTTTTTCCTAAAGATAGAGAAAGGTAAGAGATTCAACATACACAGTACATGGAAACTTTAACAGAAAATGGAGGAATAAAATAGAACATAGTCAAAATCTTCTTTATCTTAATGTCAGACTCAGTGCAGTGTCACTTAGCTGGGAAATGAAAATTATAGATGAATACCTTACAAATATCTAGAAATATGAATTGATCATGTGAAATTCATACCATATCTTTATGGCAGTCCCAGGCAGGCACAGCAACTTTGATATAGTTATGTCATGTTCTTAGCTTAAGTGGTAAAGTTATAAACTTTTCCCTTAATTTTGAATAAATGGCCAAATGCACAGCAAAAAAAAAAAAGTTGAATCGCATGTATGTTTCTTCTCTTTTTTTGGCAGGTTGTGACTGCTTCTTTGGTAGTTTTAAAATTTAACGGTTTTTGTTGAATGTGTTATGCTTGTTCTTTAACGGTCTCACTAAACGTCGACCAACGCCGACCAAACCCAAATAATGACGGCTTTTGCTCGAATGCACAATTTTATATAGAAATTAGCATGTGGTTGCATTATTTGACCAATTTTCTTTTTAAATGTGTGATTTTCATGTAATTTGATCAAAGAGAAGTTACGTTTTCATCGTCTGCAAAATTACCTCGACCAAACCCAAACAATGACGGCTTTTGCTCAAATGCATAATTTTATACAAAAATTAGCCTATGGTTACATTATTTGACCTATTTTCTTTCAAATGTGTTATTTTCATGCAATTTGATCAAAGAAAATTTACGCTTTTATCCTCTGCAAAATTACCAACCACAGCTACAAATGCCGTCCGACTCACTAATAGCCGACCAACGCCGAACAAGGACGGTTTTTACTCAAATTCACGATTTTGTATACAAAACTAGCATATGGTTGCATTATTTGACTTATTTTCTTTAAATGTGTGATTTCCATGTAATTTGATCAAAGAGAAATTACGTTTTTATCCTCTGCAAAATTACCAGCCGCAGCTACGAATGCCGTCCGACTCACTCAAAGCCGACCAAATCTCAAACAAGGACGGTTTTTGCTCAAATGCATAATTTCATATAAAAAACTAGCATGTGGTTGCATTATTTTACCTATTATCTCTAAAATGTGTGATTTCCATGTAATTTGATCAAAGAAGTTACGCTTTTATCCTCTGCAAAATTATTTTATGTAAGATTACAAATCTTGTTTATTTGATTTTGTGACTTATTTCTTACATGTTCATCCTTTTATTTTTGTCTATGTTTTTTACAATGCAGTACCTGTCTTGCTACATATGTATATATTTTTGTTTGTTTGCTTTTGGGATTTTCCTTTGTTCTGTTAAAATTTTTTGCTTTATTTTTGCTTAATATGCATGTTATGTCTGCTTCTTTGTTTATTTTTGTTTCATATTATTGTTTTTGATTACTGATTTTCCAATGTTTTGTTTGGTATTTAATATCTGATTGCATGTTTTGGTTGCCTGATGTATGGTTTATTTTTGAAGTTGAATAATGTTATTTCTTTTAGTTTGGTATATGTTCTTTACAAGACAGTATTGCTTTGTTGCAAATAAAAGAATCTCATGTATACCAAACTTTTACTATCCTTGTTTGTATAATTTGTGTACAGACACTTGAATAAGCATACAAAGCTCAAACATAAGCACAAGCACAAACAAGAAAGACATGATATTACAGAAATAATAAAATAAATATAACTAAAACAACCTTTTAAATTTTAACTGTTTACTCAATTTCAAATATTTAGTAATGAATGATGCATTGTGCAGAGGTATTTTACCAACTTGATTTTATAAATATGATCATGTGTGTAAAGCATATATTAAATAGTCTTGTTTGCATGCAAAAGTTATAAAATTACTACTCATTATTTCATAAAAGGAAAATAAAACTTTTTCGAGATGTTGATTATTTTAGCGAAAGGATCAGTTTTAAAATTTCCATAAACACTATATATAATACAAGTTAAGTATGATTTGAAAGCCGTGCTACGTCACTTCCGATTTATAGTTTGCGGCTCTGTCGATAGATGGGGCGCATTCACGCTGGATGGATGACGTTTTCTTATTAGTAAAAAATAGCTTTCCCATCTTTCCTATATAGTCTTTGCTGGTGGGTAGGCTACTAAAGATATTTGAGTAGAATACTGCATTGGTTGTTTTTATGTTTTGTTTAATAGATTGTCATGTGATATAGTGGGAGGGATGGGAAGGTTTGAGGGTTCTTGTGTAGAAACGCATGCCATCATTCTCATATCATGCTCCATTGGAAGGGTTCCGGTTTCTCAGTGTAGATGCTATAAAGTCCTTGTATTAGTGCAGTCAGATACCCCTTTTAATATTTTCTTTTCTTTTATTTGTAGGATGTCTACTTTCTTAATTGTTGGAAACCATCATGTGCATGCATGATTAATTTGTTATTTGTTTGTATTCAGTGATAAGTGCTTGAACTCTCAAAATCCTGTACTTGTCGCTGTTGTAAATATAGAAAACTTGTCACTGTTGTAGTTATAGAAAACTTTCTTGTATACATTCAGTCAACTGTCAAAATTCTGTGTTTGTCAGTTCCAAGTATGTTCAGTTTCTTGTTTCCCTTCACTGTGTTCTTTAATGTGAAGAGTGACGGTCGCTTTCTTATTTTATTCTATTTCTTTTTTAGTGAGGGACAAGGAAAGGATAACCAACGCTGCTTATTCTAAAGAAAGTACAAGTATGTGTTTTTACAGACATAGGCACAAAAGGTTTACTGCTACATGAGTTATCTTTAGGTACAGTGTCATTACTGGGAACAGTTGGTGTATATCTAGGCATTAGTTGATCAGAATGTCTTTTCCAAACAATGTTCCCAAAATCTTTTAACATCACCTTGTAATTTCTCACACCTAGAACTTCAATTACTTTCCCTTCCAAGCATGAATGACCTTTGCCATAACTCTTTACAAAAACAGCATCATCAATCTTATATTCAGACTTCTCAAACTTACACTCTTTTTCCAAAACCCTTTCCTTCTTATTTTGTGGTTTAATTTTCTCAATTATACCTCTGAAGTTTCTGTTAAACATTAGCTCAGCTGGAGCTTTACCTGTGGAACAATGAATTGAACGTCTATTATTGGATAAAAATCTACAGACTCTGGTTCGTATATCACCTTCCTTAAATTTACTTAATACTTCCTTGAAAGTTTTTACAGCCCTCTCAGCTAAACCATTAGATGATGGGTTATGTTGTGCGAATAAGACGCATGGAAGCCAGTACACAGACTCTTTATCATTATACAGGTTTGCCAACATAAACATTAAGCATGAACATCTACATGCGCAACAGCAATGTAAATAAGAATAATATGCAATGCGATAATACAACACCCCTCCTCAAGTTTATGAAATCTCTGAATAAACTTATTAGCAAATAACAGTTTACTAATTCTCGAATAAACTGCAAAGGAAAGCATATTGATGACACATCAAATTAGAATAAATCTTTAGAATCAAGAATCAAATTAAATACTGTACTTGCAATACATACACAAAATAGTCTTTTCCTCTTTCAATAATAAATCATCTCACGCTGTGCATTGGGTACGCTGCTGGACCTTCTAACTTCAGTTTGTGATGGACTAGGTACACTAGGTTTAGTGCTAGGGCAAACAATAGGTGTAGATGCACCTTTAGGAATATCACTGGTATATATGGAATCATCATAAGAACTGAGCAGGGTAGGAGTCTCTTCTTTGAATTCATTGTTAGGCAAATTACTGTGTTCACCTGTGTGTATGAGAGAGTGTCTGTTCCTTCTTATTATGGAGCCTGCATCAGTCTGGACTTTGTATGATCTTGGTTGAGTCAGTCTCTATGTTACTTCTCCATAACGTTCTTGATCTCGTATGTATACTTTATCATCTGTATGAAGAGCTGGCAATGTCTGGATGCGATGGTGGTTGTTGTAGTTCTTTGAGTATTTCTCTCTATAGAGTTCCTCTTTTTCAAGTAAATCATCTTTGTTATACCCCTTTGGTATCAATGTATCAGGGAGTACTGGCAGCTTTGTTCTGATTTTTCTACTCATCAGTATTTCACTTGGGGTCAAACCATTTCTAAGTGGAGCTGAACGATAAGCAAGTAGTCCTAAATAAGGATTAGCATTCTTTTTAAGGATGTTTTTAGCTGTCTGGACAGCCCGTTCTGCCTCCCCATTTGCCTGTGGGTGTAGAGGTGATGAAGTAACATGGGTAAACCCCCAACACTTGGCAAATTCTTTGAACTCATGGCTGGAGTGCTGAGATCCAATGTCAGATACAACAGTTTCAGGAATTCCATGTACAGAGAAAATATCTGACAAAGCCGTTGTGACTGCAATCGTTGTGGTATTTTTCAGTTCTCTGAACTCAAACCATCGACTTGAATAATCAACAGCAATGATGTATGACTTACCCTCTAATTCAAAAATATCTACCAATTCGGCTTCAAGGTTTGCCTGGAAAGGACATTGGTTAGGGAGATTACTTTGGTTCAGGTCGTAGCTTATCACAAATATGGCACTTGTTAACCATAGATTCTATCTGCTTTGTGATGAGAGGCCACCAAACTGAGTAACTTGCTCGTGCTTGGCACTTGGTAATTCCTAAATGACCTTCATGTAAAGCATTGAGAATTTCTAGCTGTAGAGAGGTTGGAATAACAATACGGTTGTTGAACATTAGTAGTCCTTGGTTGACTGTTACTGTTTTTTCTCCCAATAAGGTTTCAAGAGTGGCTGAGAAGGCATTATTGAAGGCCACCCATCAAGACAATAAGCAAGTACTTGTTGGCAAATGGTATCTGCTTGTTGAGCTGCTTTGATCTCTCCCAGGCATCGTTCCGTAGCTGGGATAACTTTAAAATTACCCTCTTGATTTTCTTCTACTTCTTCTATAAGCCCTAGATCTGCTTTTGTAGGAAGACTTGTTGGAGCACACGATAAAGCATCAGCTGTGTTCTGATGAACTCCTTGTACATATGTTACTTCTGGTGAATATCTTGCTAGTCAAAGACAAAAACGAAGAATTCTAGGCGGAAGTTTAGACAAATCTGTACTTGAGAGCAAAGGCACTAAAGGGCGGTGATCTGTCTCAAGCTTGAAAACTGTTCTTAAAATGTAGTCCTTAAACTTTTCACAAGCCCAAGTAGCTGCTAAAGCCTCTTTTTCAATAACTGCATACCTCGTCTCTGTGTCACTGAGCGATCTTGAAGCATAAGCAATGGGACGACGGTGCCCTATATCATCCACTTGCATAAGAACTGCACCAAGGCCGTCTTGACAAGCATCTGCAGCAATAATACATTTCTTGTTTGGATCATAATGGGCTAGGATCTCTGTAGACACAAGTTTCTGTTTAATTGTCTGAAATGCAGCTTCTTGTGGTTGGTCCCAGAACCATTGTTGACTTTTCTTTTAAAGCTGGCGAAGTGGTTCATTTACACTGGCCAAATCAGGAATGAATTTTGCGAGCTGATTAACCATACCGTTGAATCTTTGCAATTCTGTAACATTCGTTAGTCTTGGGAAATCTGGGACTGCTTTTGTTTTTCCTGGATCTGCTTCAATGCCTTTTTCTGAAATGATGTGGCCCAAGAATTTCATGTGTCTTTTCGAAAACTCACATTTGTCGTTTAGGGTGATTCCTGCTCCCTGTAGTCGACGTAACACTTCTCGAACTTGATTGTCATGAATCTCCTGTGAGGGCCCATGGATGAGGATGTCATCCATGTGGCAAACAACTCCTTCCAAACCTTCCAGTATGCTTGACATGGTTCTTTGAAAGATTTCAGGGGCAGAGCTAATGCCGAAGGGCAAACGATTGAAGCAATAATGCCCAAATGGAGTCACAAATGTTGTTAGCAATCTTGATTCTTCATCAAGTGGCATCTGCCAAAATCCAGAATTGGCATCAAGTTTCGTGAAAACTTTACTACCTCGTAACTTGGCAAGATTCTCGTCCACACTGGCCATAGGGTGTATTCCTCTCTTCACAGCTTTATTTAAAGGTCTCAGATCCACACAAATTCTCACATCTCCATTACGTTTTACAATGTGAACCATCCCTGAGCACCACTCTGTAGGAACAGTTGCAGGTGAAATGACTTTTTGTTGAACCATGGACTGTAGTTTCTCTTTGATTTTAGGTAGCAGAGGATGTGGTACACGTCTTGGAGTATAAAGGCAATAAGGAGTAGCATCTTCGCGCAAAGAAATTCTGTACTGAGACTTGAGTAACCCTAATCCTTTGAAGAGCTTGGGAAATTCTTCCTTGAAGTTCACTACACTTTCCATGCTATACACTTCTTTAGCAGGTTTCAGCAATCTAAGAGCCTCAATAGCTGATTTGGACAAAAGATTATTACCCTAACCTGTCATAACATACACATTTTCTATATGTCTCCTATCACCTAATTCAAGCACAGCATCTACAATTTTCCCTTTAATAAGATGCTTGAGATTCACTTCTCCTGGTCCTCGGAAGTCACTAGTTGCTGGTGTAAGATTGCATTCTTTAAGCCAAGGTGTTTTGTCACTAACAATTGTCACTTTGGATCCACAATCAAGTTTAAAGTTAGTCACTTTCCTATCTACAATGACATTAACTGACCAAAAATTCTCACTAGCAGATTTAACTTCCCCTAACATAAAAGAATTATCTACAATTTTGTCACAATCATCATCAACTCCAAATACAGATTTTGAAGAATGGCAAACTGAAGCATAATAGCCTACGTTCAAACACTTGTGACATTTAGAATCTCTAGCTGGGCAGTTTTTCTTGAAATGACTGTCATACTTGCCACACCATTTACACTTGGATGAGCTAAAAGCAGACGTTTTATTTGAAGATTCACCTCTCTTCTTTCCTGTCTGTTTCTGTTTCGGTGCCTCATGTACATTATCATTCAGGTTTCTTCGGTGCACTGGTTTCCTCGTTGAAGATGTACTGGTACCTCTTTGCTTATATGTGTACTCTACTGTAGCTTCCAATTTTCCTGTAATTACTTGCTTGTGTGTTCTGGAGATTTCTGCTGCTCGAAGACTTTCAATCACTTTGTCAAGGTTTGGGACTGGCCGTTCACGGAGTAGTCGTTCTCTCCCTGCTTCATCCGATGTACCAACGACAATTCTGTCACGAATGAGAGAGTCTTTCAAAGTTTCAAACTCACATGATTCGCTTAGTTGACGAAGACGGAGCACATACTCATCTACTGATTCATTGCTCTTCTGAATGGCAGAGTTGAACAAAAACCGTTCATACAAGACGTTTCGCTGAGGCACAAACTGCTTCTGTAACTCTTCAATAATTCTATCAGGTTTCTTCTAGTCTTGCTCTGACAGCGTAGAAAGAGAATTCATACCTTTTTTGCACTCAGGTCCCATGACAGTACAAAGTGTGGCAGCAACAATTTCCATTCCCTCAGGGTCATCAGTTCCATA
This sequence comes from Oratosquilla oratoria, assembly GCF_046742065.1. NCBI lineage: Eukaryota > Metazoa > Arthropoda > Malacostraca > Stomatopoda > Squillidae > Oratosquilla > Oratosquilla oratoria. The sequence goes on along the minus strand of NC_134815.1, from coordinate 6,972,667 downwards.
ATCTTTTTTCAATTTTGTCCTCAAATTAGTTGCAATCATGTAGTAGTGCCATGGATTTGCAAAATCCTTCCAGTTCTCCAATACATCCCCTTTTAAAGACATAGGTGGGGGTGCTGGAATCTGGTATGTTGACATTTTAGATTAGTCTGACTATAGGCTATCACTAAAAAAAAAATTAAGCTGTAGTCTAGGCTATCAAAAACAAAGTCATATTCCACTGATAACAGAAAATATGTCGTTCACTTTGGCCAGGCTTAACTTTTGTCTTCAGCAGTAGGAAGTAGGCCTACACTGTTCACAATTAGCCTAGGGTAGCATAGTCCTAACTTAAGGTAAGACTAGGCAAGGAAATACATCACTTAGCTCACTAAAGTTGACTTACCAGGTAGGCAGTTCATAGAAATCAAATCATAAATAAAACCGTAGCCTAGGTTAGCCTAACACTGTCAGCACTTCATATATAAATGTTCTGTGATCGTCTGTCACGGCCGATTATGTAAACAAACGTGGAGAACCTTGTGTTATCATTATTTGAGGGATACGTTGGCAGCCCTGGTGATTCTCATGCACTTTCTCCGAACAGTCTGGTACTATTTTCACTCGTAATTACATGAAAGATGTCTATTTTCTTCGTAATGTTCCTATTCCAGGATGTTCACTGAAGTTTATAGCGTATCTTTCGAGACGTGGTTTCTTGATACTTGAATAAAAACATCTAAATAGTCCAAAAGACACACGCTGCCGCCATGTTGTGCCGAATAAGACGCATGGAAGCCAGTACACAGACTCTTTATTATTATACAGGTTTGCCAACATAAACATTAAGCATGAACATCTACATGAGCAATGTCACAATTTTTTTTAAATTGTGACACCCAGCTCGTTGTATCCCTTCCCATTTTCTCGTCTGTTTTTCTCTCCGTATCAGCCCTTAATTCCCCATAGTCGGGGGAATTTCCAGTCCTTAAGACTTCTAGTATCTTTATCTTTTCTCCTACTCTATATACTATTTATTTTTCTTGTCATTTTTGACAACCTAATTCAATGCCTTAACGAAGGGAGAGACTTCTAATATCGAGAAACACCCCCCCCCCCTTTTTTTTGGTTTTCTCGGAGCCATGCTCTAGGATTGGCGCCCACACTTTGCTCTAAAAAACACCCCCTCCCCCCCCCCCCCTGCGCGCTGCCACATATTTGTTTTAAGCTAGGTAACACTGGTCCAACAGCAATTTTTCATCAGGGATTTTATGTGGTGTTTAATATGTAGTTTTGTCCGCTGATTTCGAAAATGTAATCGGTTTCCTTCTATCAGGCACAATTTTTCTGATGAGATAAGAGAGGCATATAACGCCGATCAAGATCATCGCTACATGTAATCGTCTTATACAGGCAAGTTCTGATTGGCATTTCATAACCAATTGTGTACATTATGTAATTTCATGTTCATCGTTATGATTTTAGATAGCTGAGTTGAGCATTTTTCACAAAATATTTAAAAATATTTCGCTGATCATCTATTGAACCTTCAAAATTTTTCTTTTTGCTTCAGGTGTCCAGCCATCTTCATCATCATCATCATCATCATCACCATCACCATCACCAAACTCAATTCAGGATGTCAAGGCATTGCAAAAGCAGCCCTGATATATTTTGCTATGTCTGTGGTTCATTTACTATCAAAGCTCAGCAACGTGTCATCACAACTGAAATCAAGAATATTTACCAGTTATACTTTGGATGCTCTCTTGGGGATCAAGATAAGAGTTGGGCACCCCATATCATCTGCTCAGCTCGTTCAAATGGACTAAGGGATTGGCTTAATAAGAGGAAGAGAGAGCAATGCCTTTTGCAGTACCTATGATATGGAGAGAACCAAAGGATCATTTTCACGGACTGTTATTTTTGCAAGGTTAATGTATATGGGTTTACTGCAAAGACTAAGCATAAGATTGTGTATCCTAACTTGGAATCAGCAAGAAGACCAGTACCACACAACGATGATGATCTTCCTATTCCAGTGCCAACCAGAGAATGGCCTTCAGATGTCTGACGATGTTTTTCTTGAGGAATATACTGCTGATGAGGAAGAAACCGAAGTGGATGAAGATTTCGTGACTGAAAAATGAAGGTGAACCCCAGAAATTTTCTCAAGGAGAGTTTAAATGATTTGGTGAGAGACTTGTCGTTATCGAAAGGATAAAGCTGAACTATTGGCATCTCGTCTACAAGAAAGGTGTCTACTTAAGAAAGACGTTTGTATTACTTATTTCAGAAAGAGAAACAAGGAATCTGACCTCTTGCTTCTCTGTTGATGGACCGCTTTGTTTCAGTAATAACATTGATGAGTTATTCCGCTGTTTGTGTCAACAACATGTTCCATCGGAATGGCGCTTATTCATTGATTCATCTAAGAGAAGTCTCAAGGCAGTACTACTACACAACGGCAATAAGAAACCATCCATTCCCGTAGGGCATTCAGTACACATGAAGGAGTGTTACGAGAACATGCATGTACTTTTCAATGCCATAAAGTACACAAACTACAGGTGGAAAATATGTGGAGACTTGAAGGTGATTGGAATGTTGATGGGAATGCAATCAGGATTCACGAAATATTGTTGCTTTTTATGCCTATGGGACAGTCGTGCAACTGCTAAGCACTATGTGCAATCAGAGTGGCCCCTGCGAAAATCATATGAACCGGGGGTTTCTAGCGTCCAGAGTAAGCCACTTGTAAACCCAGAAAATGTTCTCCTTCCCCCTCTTCACATAAAGCTTGGCCTCATGAAATAATTCGTGAAGACACTTGCCAGGAAAAACTCTGAAAGTTTTGAATACGTGAAGGCTAAGTTTACAAAAATCACTGAGGTAAAACTGAAGGAAGGCGTATTTGTAGGTCCGCAGATAAAGGAACTCCTGAAGGACAACAACTTCCTCACAACACTGGATGAGACTGAGCTTAAAGCCTGGGAATCTTTCAAATGGCTCTGTGAAAACTTCATAGGCAACAAGAAATCTCCAGAGTTTAGAAATGGCGTGAAATGTCTTCTAGACTCCTATGCTGCACTGGGCTGTCGGATGTCACTGAAAGTACATTTTCTTGATTCACACCTGGACTTTTTTCCAGAAAACCTTGGGGCAGTATCTGATGAGCAAGGGGAACGCTTCCATCAAGATATTGCATCAATGGAACAACGGTATCAAGGATTTTGGAATGCAGGAATGTTAGCTGACTACTGCTGGATGTTATACAGGGATGACCCTCAGAAAAAACACACCAGAAATTCCAAATCTCAAAAAATTTTAAGTGGTAATCCTTTAGAGTACATTTCTAACTTTGTTTTGTGCAAAACAGTTTTGATTTTGTACAATAAAATGCCATGGAAGTGTCATATCTTGTATTCAATATACCTTATAGATATGCTTTACATTCCCTGTACTTTAAAATAACAGGTATCTGTAACATTTAAATGTGACCTGATAGGGAAAAACGGACTTCAGATACTTAATCAGCATATAAAATTAACACAAAAAAGTTATTTTGCAACTCTTATTATTAAAAAAAAGTTTCATTTTGTTGACTAGTGTAATTAGAATTATTAGGACTGTGTTTAACCCCGCTCGTGAACAGTGTCTACCTCAAAAGAACACTTTGGAACTGTGTCACCCTCCCGCATGAATCTTATTCGTAGGACCCTTCGCAACAAGCGACGGAGACATCGTACTATTGGCAACGTCGGAAGCCGGCTAGCGGACATCGTGACCTGACCTGTCGCAGGACAGGGCAGTCTAGCGTGGGTTCCCATCCATGTAGGAACCCCTACACGGTCTCGGAAGATTCAGGTGCATCGATCTCGCACAGTGGATACGATGAGTTCCTTTCGTTATACGAACTGGTTAAACGTCATCCAATATTCAAGGCATAGTGAAACACGTGAACACGTGAAACTTTTTTAGTGATGAACTCAGTGCTACGGAGTTCCGTGTTACCGGTGATCAGGGATCTTATCAACATCGCGTGTAGACTACCAGGATCAATCTCATCAAGACCGCCAGATGCAGATACATCCCTTTCGGGACATCCAGACCGGAGGGACATTGGCAGAATTGCGGAGAGACGCCTACCCAGCCGTCTTCAGTGCCCGCTCGGAGATGTCAACTTAACCAGGCAGTTTCCCGCCCATCGCCAACAAAGGCCTCATCCGAGGTGTGAAGCCGTGCTCGCCTGAATCCACTCCCACTACCCACATTAGATGCTAAGTTAAATTGATTTGATGTTACTGTAGAGATGTTTAGTTGAAGCGCAGGGAGACAGAGTACGATAGGAACCATTAATTAACTTTTAGACCTACCTTTATAGACTATACTAACCATATTTGATATTTGAACAAGTTATCAATTAAAAGTACACATTAGGAATTCTGGGTTTCATTACCCAAAGACGGTCATCTTTATGAGTTGTCCCCACACCCCTCTTTGATTTACTCACGCTTGCCTTGGAGGGAAGGCGAGTGGTCCCGAGATGTGATAAAAATCACCTGGACTTCGGTTCCCCAACTGCAGCTATCTTCCCCCTCCCTTCAACAATCACATAAGGTACGTGTTACCCACACACCACCTCATCTACCACCTTCTTCCACTGTCCAGGAATTTGCGTCAAGCAACAGCAATGTAAATAAGAAAAATATGCAATGCAATAATACAACAGGTTTTAAGGGGCAGGAGTCATATGTTTAATTCCATTCTTTTAAAAGAAAGTCTCCATTTCCTCAGATACAAAAGATGAAGCATTATCTGAAACCACAATGTCAGGTAACCCAAAATTACAAAAAAAAAAAAAAAAAAAAAAAAATCTCGGCATAGAAATTGTTACTGTAGATGTTATAAACTTTGTTACATGAATATCAGGATAGAAACCACAAGAAAGGTGGGAGTGTTCTGTTGTACGTTAAAAACAATGTTCACGCTTGTGTTATTAGAGAAAGTGAAACAGAATGCACATGATAGTTTGTGGGTTGAGTTAACCCAAACAAATGGACAAAAAATGAATATAGGTGTAATATATAGGCCAAAGACATTATCATTAGCAGACGACAAACTGTTATTTCAAGAACTGTCTAGTTTCTGTAACCGGGATTTATTGATAATGGGTGATTTCAATTTTACTGACATTGATTGGATGACCCTTGAACATGGCCATATAGGTAGTCGCTTGATTGATTTTTTTGGTGACAGTTACTTAATTCAGCATGTAAAAGAGCCCACAATATATGGAAACTTACTCGATCTATTGATCACTAGCCGCGAAAGCATGGTAACTGATGTAGAAGTCGGTGAATCTGTTGCAAATAGCGATCACAACTTAGTTAGATTCAAACTCCCAATTTTTTTTAGAATAGATACTTATGTTTCTAAAATACCCGATTTCAGTAAAGCTCAGTTCATAGGACTACGTCAGGAGCTTCAGCTTACAGATTGGGAGGCAAAATTAAACGAAAGACCTGTAGATCAGATGTGGGAAATATTTCAAAATACGCTCACTAAGATGATTCAAACTTACATTCCCTTTAAGGACAGACGTCCCCCAAATCAGGCTCGCCCATAGTGGCTCGACAAAGAAACTGAAAAAAGTATTGCTAAGAAGAGACAGGCTTATAAGAAATATAAGGGCTCGTGTGCATCTGATGACTATGAAAGTAATGTATCAATACAGAGAGATTTAAAAAAGACAATAAGAAAAAGAAAACGACAATACGAAATGAACATCGCTGATAAATCCAAAGAGAATCCCAAAGAATTCTATAGTTACATTAGAGATAAAAAGGTTGTTAGGAATCACATTCGTCCACTATTATCTGCTGACGGTCAACTTGAATATTCAAATGAAGGAATGTGTAATATCACAATTATTTTAGCTCGGTATTCGTAAACGAAACACCTCAAAGTGAACTCCAAACTGAAACCTGTGAAAAGTCTAGGGCAAACTTACTACGGTAAATATAACAAAAGAAAAAATGAAAAGGTGTATAGATAAACTCAAAAGTTAATAAAACACCAGGGCCTGATGGTTGGTATACAAGAATCTTAAAGGAAATTAGAAATGAGATTGTTGTTCCATTAGAAATTATTTTCAAGAAATCCATATCATATCCGGAGATGTCCCAAGAGAATGGAAGCTAGCTAACGTTACTCCCATATTCAAAAAAGGTGACAAAATGAAACCAAATAACTATAGGCCTATAAGTTTGACTTCAACCGTAGGAAAAATAATGGAAACTATCATCAGAGATGCTATCGAACATCATTTAGAAAGTAACTGTTTGATAAATGATAACAAGCATGGTTTCAGACGGAAACGTTCTTGCGTGACTAGCTTACTCGAATTCTACAACACAGTTATCTCAAATTATGACAAAAGAAACAATATAGATCTAATATATCTAGACTTTGCAAAAGCTTTTGATACCGTCCCCCACGAAAGACTACTTACTAAATTAGCTTTACACGGAATAAGTGGTAGCCTATTAAGTTGGACTAGTAATTGGTTGAATGATCGAAAACAGAGTTGTTTTAAATGGAAAAACTTCTAGATGGAAAAATGTTACAAGTGGAGTTCCTCAGGGTTCCGTTCTTGGGCCACTTCTATTCATAGTATATATAAATGATATAGACCATGGACTAAAATCTACTGTTTCCAAATTTGCTGATGATACAAAACTGTGCGGAATGGCAAATGATCACTTAAACCAATTAGATATTCAAGAAGATTTAGATAAATTACAGCAATGGTCTGAAAAGTGGCTAATGAAATTTAACACAAGTAAATGCAAGGTAATGCACATAGGTAAAAATAACAGTAAGTACGATTACAAGTTAGTTGGAAATTCCTTAACAAAAGTGGATAGTGAAAAAGATCTCGGCGTAATTATCAGTAACGACCTCAAATCATCCAAGCAGTGTATTTCAGCCTCTGAGAAAGCAAATAAGATTCTAGGACTGATTGCGCGATCTTTTGATTTCAAAAGTCCATCACTCATTAACAAGCTATATAAATCGTTAGTTCATCCACATTTGGAATATGCTGCTTCCGTATGGTCACTGAATGTCATTAAAGCCATTGACAGACTGGAAAAAGTACAACGGCGAGCCACAAAACTGATTCCAAATATCAAAAATAAATCATACGTAAATCGACTAATACATATGAATCTGTTTTCCCTAAAAAAGCGTAGACTCAGAGGTGACTTGATACAGGTCTTTAAGATTCTAAAGGGAATTGACAACATCAAAAGTGACAAATTTTCACATTGAACGAGAATCAGACAAGAAACAATGGTCTCAAACTATCCGGAAATAGATTCAATTTGGAAGTAGGTAGAAACAACTTTGCCAACCGTGTAGTTAATGAATGGAATAAACTTCCTGCACAGGTAGTGCAATGTAGTTCAGTTCGAAGCTTTAAGACTCATTTAGATAAACACCTAAGCAAGATGCTGTAATGAATGTAATTTATTTTATATTATTTGTTTTTGTTTTGTTATAATTTGTCTGTTTGATTTTCATTTATTATTAGTTATGTATCAATTTATAATTATTTACTGTTTACCTGTTTGTTTGTTATTCAACTATACATTATTATAGTTTTTTTATCATTATTTTATTATTATGATTTTTTTCGCATCCGACCTAGATATGGACCAAAAGGTCTCCTGTCGGCATTCTCCTCCTTTGTAATCCTTTGTAATCTACAATCACTAAAAAATAATTTTCATTGATTGAACCTGCATAGTCCATATGGAGTCTACACCAAGACTTACCCGTCTCCGGCCAAGATAAGGTGACTTCCTGAGAACCTTGAAATTTTTTAAAACAAATTGAACAGGCTTTAGTAACCTCTGATATATCTTGGTCTAACTTAGGCTACCATATCCAATTTCTGGCTTCTGCCTTCATAGCGCTGATACCATTATGGCCTACATGCAGCTGTGAAAGTACACTACCTCTTAACTCAGCTGGTATAACTACTCTATTCCTAAATAGCAACACATCTTCATATATACTTAAATCTGCTTTAACTGCTGCATATTCAGAAATAACAGGATCAGATACCCAACCAAATTCAACACACTGTAACACTTTCCTCAAAACAGGGTCACTCTTTGTCATAGGAAATATTTTGATCTTCCAAATTTTCAACTAAATTCACATATTCAGCAGGTGTATGTGAGTCTAAAACAGAATCTGACACAGGCAAACGACTCAGGTTATCTGTCACAACATTTTCTTTGCTAGACTTAAAACATAAATTGTAATCATACTGGGATAACAATAATGCCCAACGCTATACTCTTGTGTTTGCATTGACAGGAATCTGTTTATCTTTACCAAATAAACCAAGTAGAGGATTGTGATCTGTACCGATCACAAACTTACGGCCAAGCAAAAAATACTTAGAGCTTCTTTGTCCAATTGAGAATAATTTAGCTCAGCGGCAGACAGCTTTTTACTTGCAAAGTAAACTGGTCGTGAACATCCATTAATTTCTTGTATTAACACACATCCTACTCCTACTGGTGAAGCATCTACGTCAACAATAACATCATGCTCACCATCAAAATTGGCAAGTAAATCAGATTTGGCTAACTCTTCCTTAACAGTAATAAATGTATTTGCTTCAATAGAAGACCACTTAAATTTTGCATCTTTCTTCAGTAAATCATACAGTGGAGCTAATACACTTGAAAAAAATTCTCTCAAACCTACAATAATAAGTTACTAGACCCAAAAATGATTGAACTTCACCTACAGACCTTGGTATAGGTGCCTCTAAAATGGCAGCACGTTTCCTTGGTGAAGGTTTTATGCCATCACCTGAAATGACATAACCTAAGTATTCTAAGGAACTGGTATTCAAAACAGTTTTCTTTTTGTTAATAGCAACATTATGTTTCTGAAAAACCTTCAACACTTTATCTAATCTCTTATCATGCTCCTCTTTAGTCTCACCTCCAACAAATATATCATCCAAAAAGGCAACTACTCCATCTATATCCATCAATAACTGGGATATCAATCTTTGGAAGATGGCAGGAGATGTTGCAAGGCCAAAGGGTAATCTTTTATATCTAAAAAGACCTTTATGAGTATTAATAACTAACAATTCTTGACTTTCATCATCTACTGGCACCTGTAAATAAGCATCTTTTAAATCTATTTTTGAAAATATCTTGCTTTTACCAACAACAGCAAGGATTTTATCAACCTTAGGCAGAGGGTACTGGTCACATGAAATACTTTTTTTGAATTCCTTGAAATCTACACAAATACGCATTGACTTTTTGTCAGCTTTTAACACTGGTACAATTGGAGCTGCCCAAGTACTAGAATGTACTGGTTCAATTATATTGTCATCAACTAACTCATCTAAAGCATCTTCTACTAATTTTCTGTAGTGGTAGGGCACTGGCCTTGCTTTTTTTCCAACTAGGCACAGCACCGCTCTTTAGGTGTACCTTTGCTACAACTCATGAAATTGGCAATCTAGAATCAGCTGAATGATTATCTAATTGTACCTTGGAATCCAAAACATGAATACCTTCCTCTATACCTGTGAGTGCAATACCCATTTTAGGCATTAAATCTCTTCCACATAAGTTTGATTTATTAGATTCAACTACATACAAACTTTGAAATACATTGTGACCATTATATATTTGCATAAACCTTACCCAAAACATGCAAATCATTATTACCATAAGCCTTTAAAATTTTATCACTAGGCTCCAAAGCTAAATTCAATTTCTTAACCCAATGCAAAGTTAGGGTAGACACACTGGCTCCACAGTCAATTTCATAAGGCACATTATGACCTTCAATAATAATATCCACCTTATTTCTCACTTGCAAGACATTACCTACAACACCGTGTACAGGTTCATGTGAAAAATTAACACCAACCACTTCTGGAAGGCTAGATCTATCCATTAAATGCAGCAACTGGTTATCATCACTACCAGTATCTCTCTCTTCCTGAGAAATTCCATCGAAAACCATATTAGTTTTCTTTTTATCAAACCTCTTATTGTTGGTAAATTTTCCAAAAGATCCTTTCTGGGCACTGTGAGGCTTACCTTGAGAACCTGTGTATTTACCAGAAACAGTCTTATCAAAACGGCACACTCTTTTGAGGTGTCCCTTTGTATTACAAACTGAACATTTTAAATGTGAAAAACGACAGTTCTCACTTTTATGTGGGTATCCACAATGCTAACAACTTTCTTTTTTTCTGATTATTTAAAAGTTCAGAACTAACCCCCACTTTCCTAAATTCAGTAGTCGGGAGCTTTTCCCCAACAAAAGCTTTTTCCAAATTTAAAATCTTCTCTACAGTCTCCGTTGAAGACATGGTTTTCAAATCTAAATTCTCAGCCACTAAGTTTGGGAAATACACTTTAGCTTCGACCGACATAAATAGTTGGTCTCTCACTCGTGCATCAAATAAAGTACCAAAACTACAATCCTTGGTTGATTGATTTATGAAATTTTTGGCTCGAAGGCCAAGCGCCGGAGCCGGTAGGCCATTTAGCGCATATTTATCTTATATAGATGAAAATTCAAGTAAAACAGTAAAAACAATAAACATTCACAAAAACACATCACAACAACATACACTCACAAGCACTCATATACACAATCTTAAATTTCATAAAATAAACCGATGTCTTTCAAAAACTTTAAAAAATTCTTCACACAGCTTCCTCCCCTAAAATTTGTTTAAAAGATAAATTTGTTAAGAAAATTGCCCTGCGCTTATTAGAGAATGCAGGGCACTGAATCAAAATGTGTTTTATTGTAAAAAACTACTTGGCAAGTGGGACATTGGGGGCCCAGCCTTTCTGCTCCACTTGCCATAAAAAAATTATGGGTAATGTAGGAATGGCCAATTCTGTCTTGTTAGAACAATACTTGACCTTCTGTCCAAAGAAGGACACTTCCAAGGGTTCACCAAGGGGTGAATCTCTTTTAACTTGTAACTACCGTCCAGCCTTGTCCATTGTTCTTGCCACTTTTCCATTGTATAACGATGAATTACTTGTTTGAAGTCTGTATATGGGATTTTTTGGTCTGTTATATGGCTGAGCCTAGTGGCGGCTTTGGCTGCAGCATCAGCCTGATCATTTCCAGTAATACCCACATGGGACGGCACCCAGCAAAAGTTTACTTTTATTTTCTTTCTGTTGTTAATGAGAATCAACCAGTCCTGTATTTCTTGGATTAAAAAGTGACGAGGTAATAATGTATTTAGAAAGGATACAATGCTCATGGAGTCTGTGAACATAACAGCGTTCTTATTACATGGAACAAAATTAAAAACAAACTTGAGGGCATTGCTGACTGTCAGCATTTCAGCAGTAAAAACAGAGCTAAAATGAGGCAACTTTCTCTTTAAAACTGTTAGATACAACAGCACAACCAACACCATCTTGGGATTTTGATCCATCTGTATGAATTAAAATTGCATCAGCATGTACTGATAAATGTTCCAAAAATTCACTTTTTAGCTCTACAGTAGTTCTATTTTTCTTCTTTTTAAGAGGACATATTTCAGTGGGGCATCGGTTCCAAGGAGGGAATTTGGGAGGCGTGATCTCAGCAATTATATTAGGAACAAGTCCTACCTTCTCTGTCCCAACTTCACATCTCATTTCTAAAGGTTTCGGCACGGTATGACTAATTACCCCACCGGACTCCACCGGACCCCATCGGACCGCACCGGACTCCATCGGACCGCACCGGACCTTTATCCAAGCTTATACCTACCCCACCGGAGGTTGAGATTGATCGTAGGTTAGCATGGAATGTGTATTTTGACAGTTTGTACATGACTTTGTAGGTATAAGCTTGGATAAAGGTCCAGTGCGGTCCGATGGAGTCCGGTGCGGTCCGATGGGGTCCGGTGGAGTCCGGTGGGGTAATTAGTCAAACCCGTTTCGGCAGAGTACTTTTCCTTGGAGCTCTGTCTACCGGCTGCTTTACATATTTGAAGTTTGGATTCTGTTTGGATGTCAAGACACGAGATATATATCTAAGGCTTAATTCCTCCCTGCGAATATAGAGGGGAGGAATTCCTGCGTCCACATACAAGCTATCCAATGGAGATGTTCTATAGGCTCCCGAACAGATCCGCATAGCCATATTGTGGACTATATCAAGCTTCTTTAATAAAGTTTTACATGCCGATCCATAAATTTGACATCCATAATCCATTTTGCTAAGGCACAATGTTTGGTAAAGCCTTATTAAAGTTATACGATCTGCTCCCCAGTTGAAACGAGACACTACCTTTAGTATATTAAGTCGCTGTTTAACAGTGTATACAACCTCGTTTATGTGGTGAGTGAATGTCAACCTTTTGTCCAAAACCAGACCCAGGTATTTTACTTGATCTTCATATGGTGATATGACACCCTCTAAGAATAGTGTTGGTATCTCTTCCTTGTGTCTTAGTCTGGAAAACCTTATGGTTTTTGTTTTTTCAGCAGATAATCTGAAGCCCCTGCAATTAGCCCATGCTGTTGCTAAGTTAATAACCTCTTGATTCTTTTGGCCTATTTCTAATGTTGTCGATTTGCTGCACACAATAGCGAAGTCATCAGCATAAACCAATCCATGAACTCCTGCGGGAACTTGTTCTAACAAACTATTAATGGCTATGCTGAAGAGTGTAGGACTCAGAACACTTCCTTGGGGAATCCATTCCTCTTGAAGATATGCAGAAGAGAAAGAAGAGCCCACTCTAACTTTTAGATAACGGTCAGACAAGAAATCCTTTAAACAATTGAACATATTACCCCCGATACCTCACTCTGCAACTTGCTTCAGAATGCCTCTGAAGTAGTATCGTAGGCATTTTTCAAGTAAAAAAAAAAAAAAAAAAAAAAAAACAGCATTCTCAATCTCACGAGTGATAAAAAGTAAGGGGTCCAGAGTGCACTTATTTCTTCTAAATCCAAACTGTCGGTTAGATAGGAGATTTTAAGATTCCAAAAACCAAACTAAAGGCATATTAACCATTCTTTCATAGATCTTACAAATGCAGCTAGTGAGAGCAATAGGTCTGTAACTTTGTGGGTCATGAGAGTCTTTTCCTACCTTTAAGGTTCCTATGATAATTGAAGTCTTCCAAGATTTAGGAGAAGATCCAGAAGACCAAAATTTGTTCAGCACATTTAAAAGGAATTTCTTCGGCGATATGGATAAGTGACCAACCACGGCATAAAGAATGTCATCCTCTCCAGGTGAGGTTGGGGAGGATAAAGATAAAGCATGATCCATTTCATCCAAGGTGAAAAGAAGATTATATGCCTCCGAGTTCGTATTGGTAGGAGGAATAATCGTGGTCTTGGCTCTAATTCTTCTGAAATCATCTGAATAATGTAGTGCACTTGAAATATCAGCATAATGTCTTCCAAAAGCCTTTGCTACCTCTCTTGTATCTGATATAAAAGAGTCATTTATCTTCAAAATGGGTAAAGGAGATGGAGTAAATTTTCCTTGTAATTTTCCAATCCTATTCCATACTAAGGTAGGGGAAGAGTCATATTTCAATTCACTAATATATTTAATGAAGGATTCCCTCCTTGCTTTCTTGAAGATTTTCTTCTGCTTTGCTCGAGCTCTTCTGTACGTTATCTTAATGACTAAACTAGGATATCTCCGATATCTCTTAAAGCAAGTTCTTGTAATCTTTCTGCTTAAAGCACATTCATCGTTCCACCAGGTGACTACTGGGCGTTGAGGTTTACCAGCTGTCCTAGGAATGGAAGAGAAAGCACCAGAAAGTATGATGTCTACCAGATAATCATATGCATCACAGTTACTACAAAAATCTTTAGTCTTATAATTTATCTCTGTGGATCTCCTAAATAATTCCCAATTAGCCTCTCCTGTCTTCCATTTAGGTAAGCAAGAGGAGGGAGTGTTCCTTAAATATTTGATATGGATAGGCCAGTGGTCGCTACCATGTAGATCTTCATCTACTGACCAACTGTAGTCTAATCTTAAGGATGATGAACAAATAGTTAGGTCTATAGCAGACCTTGAGTTGTGAAAGACATCAAACCTAGTTTTGGAATAGTCATTCATCAAAATGACATCGTTATTATCAATAAATTCTTCAATTATATTGCCCCAGGGGTCACACCTTGATTCCCCCCATAGAGGATGCTTGGCGTTAAAGTCACCCTTTATGATAAAAGGCTGAGGGAGCTGGTCGACCAAAGATTGTAAGTCATTTAACTCAAACTGCCGTGGGGTGGTTATATATGTCTAGTAGTCGATCTTCCAGTTCAGGTTCCAAATACAAAGAACATAAAGTGATCCATTTAGTGGTAAAGATTTGTACTGCACAAGCCTGCAACACCGAATGTAGGTGGACACTTCTGTGGTTTACAGATTTTTTAACAATGATACCAGTACCTCCATGGGCACGGCCCCAATCATAGGAGGAGATCTGTAAAATTTATAATGTCCAACATTAGGGGATAAATCGCCAAGCATAGTTTCTTGGAGACAAATAGCAGACACATCATGTTCTTTAAAGAGAATCCGAACCTGCTCTCAATGAGAATTAAAACCTTGAATATTCCATTGTATTATGGACATTATACTGTTTTCTCTTTCTTTTTTTGGATCTACTGGTCTGGTAAGAGAAGTCTGGGAGAGAGAGGGTCTACAAGATGGGTTCATTTCTAATTTCTTTGGTTTCGTGGGTGGCATTCTCCTCTCTGACAATGGTCCGACAGACGATGTAGAGTCTGGGTTATTAGTTCCTTTCTTAGATTGCATATCACGATTTGGGGAACAAGATGGAGATGAGGGTGGACTGTGGAGTCTTTTACTGCGCACAGCTTCAGACTCCATAGCTTTGCTTCTGTGTGTCTCAACTGAGTGAGGCACATCAGTCCGTGATCCCTTTATTGGGGAGCTCCCCAAGTTTGGAAGGCTGACTGATTGAGAGGAGGCTTTATTAAAGGAACCCTGTGGGGTTTCAGCAATGGGAACTTTAGGTGCCCCTCTAGATGGGACAGGAGACATTCCCTCAACTGGGGATGGGAGAACCTCCGCAGAGGAGGGTTGAGGAGTACTACAATTTCCAAGTTGTGGAGAAGAACGATTAGGTCTAGTAGTGACTCTTTCACGCTGAGGCTTGGGTTCAGCATTTGGTTGATCCTCATTGCTTCTGTGCACCTCTACTGAGTGAAGCACACTAGTCAGCAATCCCTCTACTGGGGAGTCCCCCAAGTCTGGAAGAGAGATTGCCTGAGAGGAGGCTTCATTAGAAGAAGCCTGTGAGGTTTCTACAATAGAAACCTTAGGTGCCCCTCCAGATGGGGCAGGGGACACCCCTTCAACAAGGGGTGAGGAAACCTCCGCAGAGGAGGGCTCAGAAGTATTAGAAATTCCTACTTGAGAAGAAGAAAGACCATTAGATTTCATAGTAACAGTTTTACACTGAGGCTTGGGTTCAGTGTTAACAGAAAAATTCATATTGGCAATTTTATTTCTATTGCCTTCTACAGTTGGCTGATCCACTTTACTATTTGTTTTAACAATATCACTGTATCTTTTGGAATTACTTAATAGTCTTTTAGTATGTCCTACACTTATATGTTCTGCATGAGCTTTTAGTAGTATTTCCTGTTCCTTCTTATAAATTACACAGTTCATATCTCTGGCATCATGCTCTTCTTTACAATTTATACAAACTGTTGGGCGGGAAATGTTCAGGCTGAGCACATATCAAACACAGTTTGTCCCTTGCACATCTGCGGGAAGGATGGCCAAAACCATAGCAGTTAAAGCACTGAAGAGGACGGGGCTTAAACTGCTTTACATAAACAATCTCTTTTTCTATCTCTACATAATGAGGTAGATCTTCACCACAAAAACTTAGGATAATCATAGAAGAACGAGGGATTTTAGCAGCCTTCCAAATATAAGTTGGGCACATTTCTAAAATCTCTTCTTCATCGAAGTCATACAGATCTCTATTAAAAATTACCCCTTTGGCATAACTAAAGGTGTAGTGGGGTTTAACTTCCTTAATGTCGGATTTCTGTTTCAAGTTAAGCACCATGGCAGCTTACATGAATTAAGAAAGAATTTCTTCCAAATCTTGATACCTGCGAATTATTCAAATTACCAGAGCCAAGGTGACTCTTCAAGAATCTTCTAAACTCGAACAAGTTAGCATGTTCCTTTGCAAGAGTGATAATAAGCCACTTAGCTGGATTGGGAGGCCTCTGCACACTTTCCTTCCTTTCCTCTACCGGGTTTTCTGGATAAAAGATGTCCAGGTTAAGTGGCATTCTAGCAACAAGTTGGGCCGAAGATTCATTTTTATTGCAATTATTATAATCCAAGCAGGCAGCAGCTGCATCCTGATTAGAAAGAAATGAGATCCAGACTAGCCAAGCTTTAAAGTTGTCTTTAATTTGTCCAAATTCACGGAACTTTTCATATAAGTCTGTATAACTCTTATCAAGAGAGACATATTTTAAATGTAAGATTCTATGACTATTAGGGGCAGTATTTGATTGATTGATTTTACCGAAGTCCTTTTTCAAGCTGGAGTCATCAACTGGGGTTTTTATTTTTGCTGAGTCAATATCGTCAACATTAGGATTGGCAGTATTAGAAGAGGGATCGGGGGGTTTAGGAGGAGGATCAGGTAATGGTGGAAGTTTAGAATATTCAGTTTGAGCAGCCGCCATGATCGTGCATATTTATGAGGCCACACCATATATTAGGAAAGAAAGATAAATGCATAGAAGAAGATACTGCAGTTGCCTGATGCCTCAAGCAATAAAAGAAAAGTCTCTGCAGAGTTGAGAAGTTTCAGAAACGACTATTTACATATGCAGGGCCTCGGAGGTGAGTTAGAGACTTTGTCAACCCGGGGTTTGTCCTCTTTTGTTTTGTCCCATTTAGGATGGGTCCGGCGTAGTCACTCTGCATGTGTACTGGATAGGGAGAAAGGAAATCGGCAGCCTAGTACCTACCTCACAAACATGCATTCCCCAGTCGGTGGGCTCTCGGCCCTCGCAGGGAGTAGTGACCTCGCGGTATACATCCCCACTTGACTGGGTTCAGACATGTAGCTTGGGAGGCACCAAGATACCAGAACTTTCCTTAATAAGTATTAGAGAAAGATGGTGAAAAGGAGAGTAGGGTAGCAAATATGAAGGATAGGGATAGGGGAATTCACAAAGGAAAAGGGTGAGGGACCCCCTATCTATTCACTACCCCCAAAAACATCATCCTACAACAACTGTCATAGGATGAGGGCGACAAATCCTATGAGTATTCCAGTCCATAGTCAAAGACAAGCTAGGGTCGTCAACAAAAAGACTTTTGGCTCAGTTTTCGTCTGGTAGCTTAGGGCTGACCTCTCCAGTATGGTTGCACCTGGCTGGCACAGCTCAGCCTGTCCTTGCTACATGGAAGCCCCCCCACTACATCAAAGTACTGGGCCTCGGGGGGGTGGGGGGGCTACAATCCTTGGCTAGATTTTTCAAGTCAGCATACAAGTCTCTTAAACTTTCATCAGATTTTTTCTTTCTCTTCTGAAATCTGATTAAACTCCGATGATAGCTCGGTTTAACCTTGTAATGTGATTCTAAAAGCTTCACTACATCACTATAGTTCTTTACATGAGGTAAATCAGGCGAACTTAGGAAGACTAAAGTACTATAAATTTCACTTCCTAAGGAAACTAATAAATAATTTTTCTTCTTGGCATCATCAGTGATTCCATTATGTGCAAAATGAGCCTGCAACATGCTATGCCAAATCTCCCATCTGATTTTATTGGGGTCAAAACAGTCAATCTTACCTGAGTTATTCGCCATTTTAAATCAATTGTAGTAAATCCTGTTTAATCCTTGTGAAACAAATGACTCTTGTAGCCTACTAAACCTAGGCTATCTGCGAATCCGTAGTGGCATGGACGACCCTGATAGTGGGAATCGGCGAGAATGTCTTCATCCTTGGATTTCTCCACCATCAGTATATAAGACAGCTATTTCCGTCTTTCAAAACAGTAACTAGTCCATCCACAAACAAATCCTCAGATCCTCGTCGCCACTGTTGCTGTGTGGCTGGGAATCTGAATTAAATAACAGGAACCAAGTTTGCTCTTTATTGAGAGCTCAACAGAGACTGTAAACCAGTGTTGCCACTGTGATCCATGCCAGTTCCCACAAAGGAGTGAGTTTTTTCCCACAAAATTCCCACAAGGAAATCCGAATTACCACATTTTTTCCCACAAAAAGAAGGAATTATTATAAACACAAATAAGTTCATTGCAACATATATTTAATCAAATTATACAAAAAAAATGGTAAGCAGTTTAATCATAATAGATTGGAATTTACAGTAACTTAAAATTTACTTTTGTATGAAAGATATAATTCAGAAAGAAAAATAAAGTATTGTCTTTTACATTGAAATTAAGTTGTAATGATTTCTTCTAAAACTGCAATGAAATTATAAAAAAAAATATATATATTAAAAACACAATTTCATTCTATGTCTACTTCCAAATAAACAATATCTTGGTTTTCTCGTGTTTTTTCTTCAGCCTTAGCAAAAAAGTTCTTTAACATGTCTTCAGTGGGAATAAAGTCAACACAAGATGAACCCTGAAGAGACAAGCCATACCTAATTTGCAAAATAGCCTCAACAGATTTTACACTAAATTTGTTCCTTTTGAGTGCACGATGTTCATAACCGAAAATACCCTTTCCACATTTGCATTTGAGAAAGGCAAAGACAATAATGCCAAGGCGAAGGCAGAAATATTAGGGAACTTCCGGTTACCTGCAGAATCTAGTTTTTTATATACCTCTGCCCAAGATGCAACACTGCTTTCCAAACATGATTTTGGCCATTGCTCAAGGTTAAGTACACCCCATTCATTTTCTAGTTCATCTATATCTCTGACTATAGATCTGTACCTGGAAGCAATAGTTGCAATAGAACCCTTGATTTGAGAAGTTGCTAAACGAGGATGCAATTTCTGTAAAAGAAGTAGGGTGTCAACATTATCTGGCAGGCGTAGCTGCACTTGATTATTCAACTCAAGTACAAACTCTTTACATTTCTCTTTGACGTTAATCAACTGGTTATTGGTTAAGGTACAAGAGTCTGCAAATGTGTTGAATTCATCACCAAAATTGATAGCATTCAAAGGCAAAATATAATTCTGAAATTTTAAAGAAGGGAGATCTTTGGCACATTTTGATAAGTGAACTGATTCTACCACCATATGCATAATATTATGATACATATCGATCAGGTCTTCAGTAAGTTTAGCTACCTCAACATTTTGCCCTTGGAAAAGTGTGTTGACTCTCACCACCTCCTTAAGTACTTTCCGAACATATAAAAGGTACAACTTATTATGATGATCATTGTATGCTTGGATTAGTTGTTTTGCTGTGTAGCAACGCTCACTTATTTCGTACATTTCAAAATGCAGTTTTAGGGAGTCCTATTGATTAAGCAAGGATAGCACTGATTGCCCCCAAACGGGAGAACCAACGTGTGCTAGCTAACCCAGGCACTTTCTTGGGTACACGATCATCGCGAACTTTATACAACTTTGTATATTCATTGGTCCTATATAGACTATTAGAGAACCATGTGTGTGTCTCTCTAACTAAAAAATCAAGAACAGTGGGGAGGTTTTCACATGCCTTACTTGCAGCTAGATGCAGGGAATGACGCACACATCTAATAAGTTATTTCAGGGTTGTCATTCTTCAATCATGTTATGAGTGATGACGACTTACAATTGAATTTGCCCTATCTGTGCCTATACCTATCAATTTGTTAACATCTAATCCATCTTCCATCAAACAGTTTTTGACAATTATATAAACGGTGTCTGCTTTTGCATCTCTTAAAGGTACTAAACGGTAAAAAGTGATTGTTCCTGTCCACCTACTTTATGTAAACTGTATGTCGTCACTTGAGGTCTACGTTTGGTACGTCCGAGTCTTACTGTGCACTCAATTCAAATTTCGTAATTCGTTCTGTACGTCGGTTCTACTCTCCACTTTCCGCTCTCACACACTCTATGTGAAATCACGCTTGCGGTCCCGTCAGACGTGCAAAACGTTCTCCTTTATTTCTATAGGTTCTGTACGTATCACGGTAGCCAGTTTGGGCTACAAGTCGCAAATTGGGCTACTTTGGAAAGCTCGGCGCGACTTAAATTTGAGTTTTGCGACTTGCGACATTTTGAGCTACTTTTGAAGTTGGGCTACTTTTGGGCTACTAATGAGAAGACTGGTAGTTATTACTTCTGCATTCATGAAGACTAATAGAGAAGTGATCATTTCTGCATTCAGGAATTAATTTTGGCATAATTTAGCATATTTTTGGCGACAGTTGGCATTTTTTCTTGGTAAAACCAACCAGGTAACCCTAGTCCGATTTGAGACTGCTACGTAGGATGAAAATCAGGAACGTATTCAACGTGCTAGATCGTCCCGCTCGCTTCTCGGCCCGCAGACCCACAGTACGAAATGTACGAAATTGTACATATTCAAATATGAATACTAACAGGAACGTATTCAACCTGCTAGATCGTCCTGCTCGCATCTCGCATAATCTTTGAGGGGAGAATCAGAAAATTAACACTAGAAGTTGATTGTAGGTAAATATATATATATATATAGATTCATATATATGATATATATATACATATGCATATATATATATATATATATATATATATATATATATATATGTATGTATGTATACTTATATATTGGGCTACTAGGGTAAACTTACTACGGTAAATATAACAAAAGAAATAATCAAAAGGTGTATAGATAAACTCAAAGTTAATAAAACATCAGGGCCTGAGACCCTCCAACAAAAACGCAAAATATCCACGAAAAAATCCCACAGATATTGAAGTGTTAAAGTCCTCTCTCAAAACATCCCATGTGAGCAAATTTCTCCCACAAATTTGTGGGAAATTCCCACAAAACGGCATCCCTGACGTAAACAAGCCAGGATTGACGTCATAGTATCAGTACTTGAACAAAAACAAAAGACGTCTATAAAGGATCCAAATATATAAACAACACCAACAGGTGCTATAGAGCATCAAAACATATTACAGAGTATTCAACATATGAGAATCTCATGGTATGTAAGGAACCTACAGCACAAGTATACAATTCTTATACACCAACACAAAGTCTATTGTAAAATAAGAATAATGCAATAATACAATTAATCTCAATTTACAACAATATTGATTTCAACTGACAGCTATCTTTGTTAACTCCCTTCTTAGTAATTTTCCACTTGGATTCTTTGGCAGCTGATTAACAAAGAAAACGCCCCCAGACAAGTGCTTGTAGGTAGCCAACCGCCCTTCAAGATGTTTATGAATTGCCGCTTCTTCTACAGGTTTTTTTAATACAATATAAGCACGAGGTGCTTCCCCCAACCGCTCATCTGGGATACCCACAACACCAACATCCTGGACTGCCTCATGCTGAAGAAGAACATCCTCAATCTCAGAGGGGGAAACCTAGAATCAAAGAACATTCGTTTACAAGTCTTTTAAACAAAATTACAGTATGAACCAATACAGCAAACCTTCTACAAGTCAAATTATATGGTTATAAGAGGCTGGTAGAAAAGAAGAAAGAGGAGTAGAAGATGGGCATTACATTTTATGGGTTAGGTGATTATAAAACAATATAGTAAGCGAGTTGCATAAGTTCACTTTCCACTTTTTGTAGGTAATAGAATTCGTATATATAAACTGGAGGCTCAAATGAATTACTGACGTGGTATTCTTTGTAACCCAAGTAAGATATGTAGAGATTCGAGATTATTTAAGTAAACAATATTGCCATAAAGACTTGTAACAATGAATCTGATTGGTGAAAGGGTAGAGAAAATTCAATTGGTTCACAATTGTAAGATCACGCCCTTTGGGGATGATCTTAAATGTAAAGTTAAAGATCATTGAATTAAAGAAATCACTAAATCACTGCAAAGCTCATGTAGGATCTTGCATATGTGCTCTCGGGGAATTCCTTTGGAGCCCACTGTATAAGAATCCACGGAAGAAAGATACAGAAGGAAAAACTCTATGTTCAGTTCTCCTAAGCAGAAAAATATAGCGAAGTGATTATAACTAAAAGGAACTAACAGTCTAGAACTTGACAAAGTTGGATGACTGGAGGCAAAAATGGGGCGAAAGTGGCAAAAGTGGCGTAAGGTGGTGAAATTGTCCTCCAACTTAATTTTTTCTTCATTAAATTTGTTATAATAACCCCTTACCTCAACATGTTTTATTCTATATGATTCCCTTGATTTTGTTGTCTCAATCTAGTTTTCAATTCATATTAAACATATGGTCACTTGTTTCTTGAGTACTTTTTGTAGTTCAATTATAAATCTTCTGTATTCATTATCTTGTTGCTGCACATTTCCAACAACCAATTCACTATTACTTTCATCTTCAGTTGCCACAGTTTTGAACTATTTTCTAATTTGAGCTATCACTTACCTTCCAATTTATAGTTACCTGTTACATCACTTCCACTATCTTCATATTAAAATACACTATTTTATTATATGTCATATATTGCGATACCTATCCGAGAGTCGACACCTAGACGTGTTGAATAGGCTTGAGAATCTTAATGATTACAAACGCTATGTCGATAGAGAGGGAATCTCTGCAGGGCCACCCATATCGAACAGGATTTGTAAAAAAGATGAGACAAAGAGCAGCTCAAACACAGTCGCAGCACCCACTGCTGACTGGCACATCCCTGATGGCGAACAGGTTAATTCCTCATAGATATATGGGGGTACCATCTTAATGACGGCATGGACCATTGGGCGCCTTATAGATATAGGGCTTCACCAAATAAAATAAGGAGACACCAGAAACCAAATAAAACCAGTTGGCACGGAGGTGAGATTACTGCCAAAAAAAAACCTTCATAGTAACCATGAATAGTACAACCAAAACAAAAAAACGGGCATTCCTGTTGGATCATCGTCCCCTAAAGGTCCAACCACATTGCCTCGTGTGCTTACGGGCAGTGTGCCACCGAATGTGAATAAGCATTAATCAAGTAGATTCAAGTTTTGGACATTAAAAAGCATGAAAAAAAATCTACACTTACAACGTAAGAAGTCTCTCAGAAGACCACAGGCGGGAGAGTTTAATGAAAGAACTAGACAACATCAAGAGAGACATCATAGGACTGAGCAAAGTCTGAAGAGCGGAAGAAACGCTGATACAATCACAAGATGGTCACCACCTGTTCTACTATAGAGGTAAGGACAAAGAAAGATCTAGTGGAGTAGGATTCTTGATAAACCGAGAGGTTGCTGGTAACGTAATCAAGTTCAGTAGTTTATCGGATAGGGTAGCTTAAATTGTGATTGGACTGTAAAAGGTGCACTCCAAAAATAGTTCAGGTTTATGCACCAACTTCCCAGAGCTCAAACAATGAAATTGAGTCATTCTAAGATGATTTGAGTCAGATAAAGGATTAAGAAAAAAAGTAAGTACACGTTGGGAATAGGGACTTTAATGCTAAAGTGGGGAAGAAGCTTGGAAACAAGATGTGCATTGGGAAGTTTGGAGAAGATGAAAGAAATGACAGAGGCGAGATGTAAGTCAATTTTGCAGAGAACTACAACATGAGGATAATGAACACTTTCTTCCAGTATATAGGTCATAAATGGACCTGGACAAGTCGAAATGGAACAGCAAAGAACGAAATAGGCTTCATATAAGATGAAAGCAAAAGTGTTAGCAATGTTACGGTGATAAATAGTCAACATAGGTAGTGACCATAGAATGGTAGGTTGCACAGCTAAATTCAGTTTCAGAGCCGAGAGAAATAAACTAGTCTTAAGAAAGAAATTAAGCCTTGCAAAGGTTAAGGATAAGAAGAAGACACTTCAGTTAGAAATTAAAAATAGATTCGAAGCTCTAAGAACAAATGAGGACACCGTCGAAAATATGAATTTGACTTTGGTGAATATCATTAGGGAATCGGCAGAGAAAGAAGTACAAAAACATTAGAGAAAACAAATACCCCAAAGCTACAAATAACCTAATTAAAAGAAGAAAGATAATGCAAATTAAAAGTAGGAAAGATGAAATAGAGAGAGTAGAATTAACAAGCTTATCAACAAAAGGCAGAGATCAGAGAAAAGATAGAGAAACATGGATGAAATAGAGGAAACTATCCAGAACAGTAAAAGTATTAAAGGGATCGAGCACAGACATGCTTTAGGAAGAGAGCAAAGATATATTTGAAAGATAGAAATGGAGAAATCATTAACTGTAGAGACAGAATGGTAAAATGAGTAGAAGTATTTTACCAAGAGCTTTACTTGTCGAAGACCATAGCTGAGTCAGTAAATTCATGTGTAGACATTAGTAGTGTAACAGAGATTACAAAGGAAGAAGTAAAATTTGCTCAAAAAATATGAAATGAGGAAAAGCATCTGGGGAAGATGGTATATCGATAGATCTGTTGAAAGACATATGGAATGAAGTTCATATTAAGTTAACTCAATTGTACACCCTGTGATTATGTCAAAAAAAGTGCTCCTGATGCGTGGTTCAATGCTAGTGATTTTGCTTCATAAAAAAAGAGAGCAGAAGGACCTTAGTAAGTATCGACTGATTAGCTTGCTATCAAATGTATATGAAGTATTCTCCAAGACCCTTACGAATAGACTAAGTCAAGTTTTAGATGGAAACCAGCTGAGAGAACAGGCAAGCTTCAGGAGCGGATGTTCGACTCCAGACTATCTGCAGGCGATAAACCAAGTAATCGAGAAAACGACACAATACAATATACCTCTATGTTTAGCTTTTGTAGATTACAAGAAGGAATTTGACTCGGTAGAACAAATAGCAACACTAAACTCGTTACGCAAGTAGGGTCTAAATGAACAGATCGTAAGAGTTTTCGAAAAGATTTATGCAAAAAGTACCACTATAATTGGACTAAAGATACAGAAAGATCAAGATAGAGAAAGGAGTACGGCAAGGTAATATAATTTCACCCAAACTATTTACACCTTGCTTGGAAGATATTTTCAGAAGGCAGAGTTGGGAAAAGAAAAGTTTGAAGATTAATGGTGAATATTTGAACCACCCTAAGATTTGCGGATGACATTATTCTTATTTCAGAAAGAGCAGAAGACTTTCAAGATATGCTGAGTGGTCTGAACAAGGAAAGTCTCAAAGTAGGTTTAAAAATGAATATGAGTAAAACCAAAGTAATGTTCAACATGAAAGTTCAAAGTAAAGAATTCATAATTGATGGTGAGAGCCTTGAAGTTGAGGAGTATAATCATTTAGACCAGATGGTGAAAGGGACGAAGTATCATGATAATGAAATGAAAAGACGTATTACAATTGGTTGGAAAGTGTTAGGTAAATATAGTAAAATCCAGAGAGACTACCATTATGTTTGAAATGTAAAGTTTACAATTAATGCATTCTGCCAGCAATAATCTATGGGTGTGAGACTTGGAAACTGACGAAGGTGATGGAAACAAAACTAAGAACTGGACAGAGGAGAATGGAGAGATCAGTGATGGGAATGATGCTGAGAGACCGAAAGAGAGCAGACGAGAGTGAAAGATATTGTGGACGCGGTAAAAGAAAGGAAGTGGAGTTGGGCAAGTAAGTTAGTGCAAATGACTGATGAGCGATGGAGCAAGTGTGTTACTGAATGGACGCCTCGAGATAAGAAGCGTGGGAGAGGGAGACCAGACAGAAGGTGGAGAGATGAGATTGAGAAGTTTGCAGGAGTGAGGTGGCAGAGGTTAGTGTGGCCGTGTGAATCAAGGAATGCTATGAAGGAAGACTTTGTTCAGCAGTGGACTCAGGATGGCTTATTTGATTAACTGATTGATATATTGCGATCCCATTGTTTTCCTCCAACCTTGTTACCATTCATGTATATAATGCACTACTTCTAATACGTCACTATCTTACCTGTAGTCCTTTAACTTTAATAAGTTCCTTAGTCCTGTCAACAATTTTCAAGTAGCCTTCTTCATTATAAAAGCCAATATCCCCTGTGTGTAACCAGCCCTCACTGTCAATGATCTCTGAAGTGGCTTCAGGCCGATTCAAGTAACCTGTCATCATCTGGGGAAGAGGAAAACAAGAAAAAAATGCACCGATTTCTGGATATATTGGGAGGGATATGATTTTGAAAACAGGGAAAGACAGTATAAATAGCTACACACCCGTATATCAATAGAAAACACTCATCAGTAATACAATCCAACTTATAGTGGTTTAGTTAACAGTGCTGAAAAACCACTCTGTTTTCTAGCTCACCGCAGGAGTTTTTATACAGATTTCTCCAACACCATTGGCAGGCAAACTCTCCCCTGTGCTTACATCCACAACTTTTCCAAGCACATTCGGTAGCTGCTTACCACAGAACCCAATCATTTCCTGTCCAATGGGTGTTATATGAGTCAGAAAAATTTCTGTCATCCCATAATCTGTAAAGAGAAATGAGTTGTAAGTACATACATACATATACCAAAGGCTTTTTCCCACTTACACGAGGGGTAGCCAAAAAAAAGGCATAGAAACCACTCCCACCTATTCCATTTCCTATACATTCCACTCCCCTCCACCCTCCTCCCTCCCTCTTATCTTGGCACCTCCTGGATGACGGGTCATCCCTGCATCCTGTCCACTGCCCTGGGTCAGAAGCAGTGTTGCAAGACACAGCACATCCACAGCAAGGCTGCTTCATAAATTCAGCGACCCCCCCTCTCCGTCCCCTCATGCAGAAAAGGAGAAGACGGGGAGAAATTCCTTCGGGCTGCGTCAAATTCTTTCTAATACATACTTCCTCACCCCCCATCCCCCACCCACTCCCCCTCATGCATCACAGCCTCATCTATACACAACCCTTCTCCATTCACCCCTATCTTCTGTCCTCTCCCGTCCTTCCTCCACAGACATTCCTCTCTTTTGTAAAGCCCCCCTCACCCCATCCATCCATCTCCTCCTAGGACGCCCCCTCATATTCACTCCTTCCACCTCCGCTTTCCACACTTCTTTTACTAATCTTTCTTCACTCATTCTTTCCATGTGTCCAAACCATCCTAATATTCTTTCATCAACCCTATCTCCCAGCTCCCTTTCCACCCCTGTTCTCCTCCTCACCTCCTCATTTCTCACGCTATCTAGCCTAGTCACCCCCATCATACTTCTCAGACATTTCATCTCAAAGAAATTCAAACTCCTTCTCTCTTCCTCTCTCATGTTCCATGTTTCTGCCCCGTACATTGCTATTGGCACAATCACTCCTTCATATAACCTCCTCTTAGCATCCATTCCCAGATGTCTATTTCTCATTACACTTTTTAATCCACCAAGGCATTTACTCGCTTCTCTCAATCTACATTCTACCTCCACCCCCACTCCTCCCTTTCCTGTCACATTTGCACCCAAGTATCTGAAACTATCCACTTCCTCCAGTTTCTCACCCTTAATGCTCACTTCCAGCCTACTGTCACTCTCTCCCCTTGTACATCTCATCACCTTACTTTTGCCCATATTTATCTTCAGCTTCCTTCTTTCACACACCTTCTCAAACTCTGTCACTAACTTCCTCAATCCCTCCTCTGATCCTGCTACAAGCGCAGTGTCGTCGGCAAACAACAGCTGGCTCACCTCCCACTTTTCTCCATTTTCTTTAATCATCTCCAACCCCTGACCCACTACCCTTGCATTCACCTCTCGCACCACCCCATCCATGTAAAGATTGAACAGCCGGGGCGACATAACACATCCCTGACGAAGTCCCACCTTTACCTCAAACAATTCATTCTCTCCATTTCTAATCCTAATGCAAGCTCTACTACTCTCATAAAAACTCTTGACTGCTCTTAACAGCTTTCCTCCTATCCCATATATCTGCAGTACCTCCCACAGTGCCTTCCTGTCTACCCTATCATAAGCCTTTTCCAGATCCATAAAAGCCCAAAAAACATCCTCACCTTTTCCTATAGCTTTCTCACATATCTGTCTTACCACAAAGATCTGATCTACACATCCCCTACCTGTCCTAGAACCACACTGTTCCTCACCAATTACTCCCTCTCTTCCTCTCCTAATCCTCTCAATCAAAATCCTCCCATAAGCCTTCCCAACTACACTCAACAAGCTGATCCCTCTGTAACTACTACACTCACACTTGTCCCCCTTTCCTTTGGAAAGCGGAACTATACAGGCACTCCTCCAGTCCTCCGGCACTCTACCCTCTCTTAAACAAACATTAAATAACCTCACCAGCCAGTCCACCATAACTGTACCTCCTTTCTTCAGACATTCTGCATGGCATCCATCCAACCCAGGTGCCTTACCTGCTCTCATCATTTTAACAGCTGCTTTCACTTCATCCTTCCTTATTTCTCCTCCATTTTCCTCACTCATCACTCATTTTCTTAGCGCTTCCCATTACAGCTACCTTTCCCTCCCTATCCTCCTTCACATTTAGCAACTCCCTAAAATACTCTGCCCACCTTCCTCTGACTGCCTTCTCTTCCATTATCATCTCTCCATCTGCACCTTTTACCTTTTCTTCTCCACTTGATTCGCCTCCTCTTCCTCTTTTAACTTCCAAAACATCTTTTTATTACTTTCAAAGTTTTCTGTCATACTCTTTCCCTATTTCACATCTGCTCTCCCCTTTGCTTCCTTTATCTTATGCTTAACTTCCTTTCTCTTTACTTTGTACCTTTCATACGATTCCCTCGTCCTAATTTGTAGCCAATCTATGAATGCCTGCTTCTTCTCTTCTACACCCTTCTTTGCTTCCTCATCCCACCACTAACTACCCTTCCTTCTATTTCCTCCCGCCCTCCTTGTTCCATACACCATCTTTGCACACCTTATGACTCCCTCCTTGAACCATCCCATTCCTCCTCCACTCCTAGGTCTACTCTATCCTTTACTCTCTCCCACTCCTCTCTCAATTTCTTCTTAACATCTCCTTTTTTTCTCATTTAAGCAGTTTACTCTAAGTACCTCCCTACCTTCTGCCCTTTTCCTCTTTCTCCACCTATTCTCCACTCTTAATTTACCTTCCACTCTCTCCCCTTAGAACATGTACATCCTTAACTCTTCCTACCATACTCCTGGTCACCACTATATAGGCTATTAACGCTCTATCTGCCACCCTTCCATCCATCACCCTCCTCTTATGTACTTATGCTTGACTTTCTTCTTAAACACTGTATTTGCTATCATCAACTCTCAAGACACATCTCCACCATCATTTCTCCACTACGATTTTTACCTAGAACTCCATACTTCCCAATCACTCCGTCAATTGGTTACTTTCCTACCCTAGCATTTAAGTCTCCCAATATAACTACATTGACATTTCTCCCTAATCCCTCTATGCACTCATTTATATCTACCCAAAAAGCCTCCCTTTCCTCTACGCTCTTCTCACTACCAGGTCCATACGCACTTATAAAAACCCACATCTCCCTTCCCAGATTCACCTTCATCCACATTAACCTTGATGACACCTCCTTCCACTCCATTACTCGCTTACTTATCTCTTCGTTTACTAGTATAACTATCCCTTCTCTCCCTCGTCCCCTCTTCACTCCTGAGTACCTCCCAGCTACACTCCCAAACTCACAGTTGCCCTTTCCTTTCATTTTAGGTTCACTCAAAGCCAGTACACCAATCTTTCTTATCACAAACATTCTGCCTATCCCCTTCCCTTTTACTCTCATCTGTACCACATCCACGCACATTAAAACACCCAAACCTTAGGGTACTGTTTGGAAAGCTCCCAGACCCTCTTATGCCTTTTCTTTCTTTTTTAGGAATGTCCCCTTTTGGGGCTACAGGTAGTAGGACTCCTAATCCCATCCCCATCCCTTTTTTTTTTTTTTTTTTTTTTTTTTCGCCTTTTACGACTCAAGTGGAAATACTTGGTGGCGTATGCTTTTGCCCCCACCACAGGGTAGGTAGGCGAAAAAAGGAAATTAGTATTCAGAGAAATGGTACAGGACAGTAACAAGGAGTTGGGGGACAGGATAACGGAGGGACAGTCGTAGTATAAAAGTGTCATCATTTCTCTATGTACAGAGTTTTCCTGTATCACAGACAAAATGATGTGTGGCTCTGGTCAGTAGGAGCGCCCCATATAGACCCTAAAGTATCAACTGCATGCTACTCTGCCACAATAACATGCAGCCAATACCCCAGACAGGGTAAGTAAAAAAAAAAAATAATAATCACATTCTTGTAACCTATAACTGAAAAAAACTACATACAAAGCAAGCACAACCATGTCTGGATTAGATTGTCATTCTTAATCTCTACTACTCTGTCCACATATGTCTCCTCCTAGCCATGTAATAAAGGAATTGGCATCATTATCACCTTCAACTGGGAACATACACCGGGGCAGGGGGGGGAGGGGGTTCCGCAATTGAAGTGATGCACTTCAATCATTTCTTCGAGTATGCTCCGGTGCAGTCATCCTTCCTATTCCAAACAACCCTCAATATGTTGGATCAGTTTCCTCCAGCCATAAGTTCTTTGGGTGTCCTCTTCATCTTCTCCATCTGGGGTTGTCTTTTGTGGAGAGAATCCTGTGGGTGGAATCAACATCAGGGAATGTGGCATATGCCTGTATCACTGAAGCTGATGTTAACGAATTATGTTGATAACAGGGCCTGACCGAGTCTCACAGAACACTCTCTGGTATGATACAAAGTCGTTCTAGTGATACTCCATGATACTCCCAAAGCACTTGGTACCAAATACATTGAGACACTGTAAGAGGCCGGTAGTTGTACGAATGGTAATCAGGTTAGGAAATACATGCTGAGTCAACAAGTCAAGATTCGACGCCTACTGTTGTTATAAACAAAGATTGGAAGGCGTCGTTCTGTCTATGTAAACACACCGACGGAGGTGACTGCTTTATAATCGCTGATGTAATCTAAACTGTGTTAGCTGCAGACCACCTCCGTGAAGACATACCACTTGCGCAATGACGTCATGTTTTTGCTTCTATGCTTTTGCTTATGCAGCAATAATTCTGGAAGGACTGTAACAGCCTCTCGGATTGGAGGTAAATGGGTATGTAGAGAAATACTATTGGCTTTAAAAGGAAAAGACACGCCCTTAAGGTGTGTCACTTGTGTTGAAAAGTAAAAAATGATTGGACGAATAAAAAAGTGACGTCTGAACGAAGGCGGTCTGAAGTATTGGAGAGAACCGGTGGGCACTCTCTGCGTGTAGTCCGTTAGTTTAACAAGCAAGAAATTCACCACCCTTTTATTAACCCAAAGGTCGAGAGAACTAGGCATGGGGCCTAATGAAATTGGAAACTAGTGAGACTAAAGGAAATACAAGGCATAGGGCCTACTGCATAAGAAGAACTTGAACATTTAGTGAAACTCACGTAACGAAGGCAAAGGGCCTCGAGACGAGTGGAATTACAAGTCAACTATAAGTGTAATGGTCGAGGACCGACAGTGGTGGTGACAGTGGTAACAAGGGTGGTGAAAGACACCTCTTCAAGGTAGCACTCAATGTCCACATCTCACAGCAAAACAAAGAATATGGGTGACTTGATACAGATCTTAGTCTTCCTGTAAAAATATCAGAAACGCCATTTAATCTGGCTGAGCGAGTCCATAACACTATCTAATACTGAGGTACATACATATACCATACATATACCAAGGCTTTTTCCCCCTTTCAAGGGAGGTAGCCAAAAAGGGAAAGGCATAAAAACACTTCCACCCATTTCATCCCTAAATACACTCCACACCCCTCCCACCCTCCCTCTCATCTGAGCACCTCCTGGATGACGGGTCATCCCTGCACCTTGCCCACCGCCCTGGGTCAGAAGCAGTGTCGCAAGACACAGCACATCCACAGCAAGGCCGCTTCATTTAATCGGCGACCCCCCCTCTCCGTCCCCCCTTGCATATAAGGAGAGGACGGGGAGAAATCCCTTCGGGCTGCGTCAAAATTTGTTCACACATACTACCTCACCCCCACCCCCCACCCCGCCCATTCCTCCTCATGCAATCACAACATCATCCATATACAACCATTCTCCACTCACCTCTGTCTTCCGTCCTCTCCCTTCCTTCCTCAACAGACATTCCCCTCTTCCCCAAAGCCCCCTTCACCCCATCCATCCACCTCATCCTAGGACGTCCCCTCATGTTCACTCCCTCCACATCTGCCTTCCATACCTCTTTTACTAGTCTTTCTTCACTCATTCTTTCCATGTGTCCAAACCATCCTAATACTCTTTCATCAACCCTATCTCCCAGCTCCTTTTTCACCCCTGTTCTCCTCCTCACCTCCTCATTTCTCACCCTATCCAGCCTAGTAACCCCCACCATACTTTCTCAGACACCTCATCTCAAACACATTCAAACTCCTTCTCTCTTCTTCTCTTATGTTCCACGTTTCTGCCCCATACAGTGCTGTTGGCACAATCACTCCTTCATACAGTCTCCTCTTCGCATCCATTCCTAAATGTCTATTCCTCATTACACTCTTTAATCCACCAAGGCATTTACTCGCTTCTCTCAATCTACATTCTACCTCCACCTTCACTCCATCTTTTCCTGCTACACTTGCACCCAAGTATCTAAAGCTATTCACTTCCTCCAGTTGCTCTCCCTTAATGTTCACTTCCAGTCTACTGCCACTTTCACCCCTTGTACATCTCATCACCTTAATTTTACCCACATTTATCTTCAGCTTTCTTCTATCACACACTCTCCCAAACTCTGTCACCAACTTCCTCAATTCCTCCTCTGATCCTGCCACAAGCGCAATAAAAACTCTTGACAGCTCCCAAAAGCTTTCCTCCTATCCCGTATATCTGCATATCCTCCCACAGTGCCTTTCTGTCTACCCTATCATAAGCCTTTTTCAGATCCATAAAAGCCCAAAAAAACATCCTTCCCCTTTCCTATAGCTTTCTCACATATCTGTCTTACCACAAAGATCTGATCTACACAACCTCTACCTGTCCTAAATCCACACTGTTCCTCACCAATTACTCCCTCTGTTCCTCTCCTAATCCTCTCAATCAAGATCCTCCCATAAGCCTTCCCAACTACACTTAACAAGCTAATCCCTCTGAAACTACTACATTCACACTTGTCCCCTTTTCCCTTGTAAAGAGGAACTATACAAGCACTCCTCCAGTCCTCCGGTACTCTACCCTCTCTCCAGCAAACATTAAATAACCTCACCAACCAGTCCACCATCACTTGACCTCCCTTTTTCAGACATTCTGCATGGCATCCATCCAGACCAGGTGCCTTACCTGCTTTCATCATCTTAACAACTGCCTTCACCTCATCCTTCCTTATTTCTCCTCCATTCTCCTCACTCATCACTCTCATTTTCTTCGCATTTCCCACTGCAGCTATCTTTCCTTCCCTATCCTCCTTCACATTTAGCAACTCCCTAAAATATTCTGCCCATCTTCCCCTTACTGCCTTCTCTTCCATTATCATCTCTCCATCTGCACCTTTTACCTTTTCCTCTCCACTTGATTCGCCTCCTCTTCCTCTCTTAATTTCTACTGAGGTAGTTGTTAAAAATCTGCCATTCACTTTCCTTTTCCAGATCGGGAAGACCAGATCCTTTTTTCTAGTCAGAGGGAATGATACTAGACTGCAAAACAGCAAACAACACTGCATGCAACCCACAAATCATAGCTTTACCTCTGGCTTTAAGCAACTGTGCAATTATATGGCAGATGCCACCTGATTTTCTACCCTTGACCATACTTAATCCCTCTTAGACCTCCGTTAAAGAGGGTGGGGTTCCATCTGTTAGTGTATTAGCAACCACTGGCGAACATTAACAAGGGTTAGCTGGCCACTCAGAGGATCTTCCATGGGCATTTCCTCAAAGTACTTGACAAAGTAACTATACCCCTCTACTACTGACACTTGCTGCCCATCTGCTGTTCGTACTGTGCTCCCATAGGTTACATATTTAAAAAGGACTTTCTTCAGGGCTTGGGCGGCATACCTAAGGTCATTTGCATTAAAATGGCGCTCGACGTCCTCAGTGACTCTCCTGATGTACTTCTCTTTATCTATCCTTATTAGAGATGCAGTCTACCATTTCTGAGTCCTTTATCAATCCAAGTGCTGAACCACTCTGGCAGCATGGCTCAACTATATACTCTCCAGTCTCTACTGTGAAGCAACATCACTCCTCAATCTTATACAGTCTCCAGTGCACTTACCAACAGCTTTCAGCTCCATGTTTGAAGGTGTCCCACAGTTCTTCAAGGTCCTCAAAAATGTCAAGCAATACAAATCTATTTGAGATTGCTACTGCATACTCCTGGGCACATGCATCATCCCAGAGCTTCTCCAGATGAAATCCAAGTGAATAACACCTCTGGATTATGGACTTGATACACAGTTTTAGTGCTGCAACCACATGCCTTTGATCAGTCTCAACATATTCAACATTACAGTAAATCTTGCAATCCTGTAATATCTTCCAAATAACACTAAAAAGTATGTGATCGGTTTCCTTTGCCACTCCTGCATTGCTATACCATGTCCATTAATGTGGCTCATGTCTCTGGAACCAGGAAGTAGAAATCTTCAGACTTCTGTTTTTTGCAAAATTCAGAAGAAGAGAACATTTAGTATGCCTGGTTCCAGAGCCGGGGGGGGGGGGATGATTGGGAGGCCATACATAATTCATAGCCAGCTTTGTTGGTGCCAGTAACTGCACTGAAATTGCCTAAAACAGCAAGGGTGTCTCTCATGGTGGACACTGGGGTTTGGTATAGAACATCTTTTCAATTACATACGCTTCAATAAGAGCATATAATGCAATAAGAGAGATGAAACTCAGGGTGTGCTTTGGCTTCATCAACATCATTCATTCATTAACCAGAAGTAGGTGTAACCCTCACTACTGATCTTGCTGACTGGTCTTTTCAACTCTGAGAAAGTCACTATATCCAATCTAAATCTATTGAGCTCTGCCAATAAAAAAGGTAACCAATTGTCATGGGAAAATGAAAAGAATTCCATGCGCCCACACAAAGAGCCTGCCAGAGATTTATCCTTGGTCTGGCTGTTCTAAGGTGTGCCCTTGGGACTAGTAATATGCCTCTTTGGTCCTCTATGCAGGTTGGGACAGGTGGCCCCAACCTGGCTTGGAGAAACAAAATTGTATAAGCTGCCTGACTTGAACCTTTGAGTTTGCAACCCCTGAATCAGTCAGTTACCACTAGGACCAACACCACATGGTCTGCAGCCATCTTCCCCTAGTGCCAAGATGGTGAATACATGTACTCATATCTTATTGCGCCAGCATTGTGCTCATGTTAGGGCAGTTTGAGTCACTTTTAATAGGTCGATGTTAGTGCAGGATGGACCTAGACAGCACTCATGGAGAATGTGATCCATGGTCTAAGTGGGTTGGCCACACTAACATTCAACAGAGGGGGCCAGACCCTACTTATGCAAGTTATAGTTGGTTTTAACTCTGCTTCTTGCTCGGTTTAGGGTAACCCAGTCTTTTTGGCTGATGTTGGTTTTGGATTCTGGATGGCTCTATTTGGTGGGGCATTTTTGACTTCCTTCCACAATTCAACCCTGGTTGTTGCTGCTTCTACAGGATCAAGGCTGCAGTCATAAATCTCAAACAGGATTTTAGTTTAACTTCTTCATGGTTGAACAGGGGATTACAAAGGATTACAAAGGAGGAACATGCCGACAGGAGACCTTTTGGTCCATAACTATGTCAGATGCAAAAAAATATATATGATAATGATAAACAACTAAATAAATAAATAAATAAACTAATAAATAAAACTATGATAATATAAATAATAAATAAAATAAGTAAATAAATATATAGGTGAAGTTAAATCATAAACAAACAGGTAAATAATAATAAACTGACAGATAGATAATAATAAATGATAATCAAGGAAATAATAATAAACAGACAATAATAAACAAATCAATAAATAATATAAACGAATATGCTGAAACAAATAACATTGTATGCCACCATATGTATAAGTATGTATGCACACATACATGTGTATATATATATATGTATACATACTGTATATATATATATATATACACACACATACATACATATATATATATATATACATACAATTTTTTTTTTTTTTCTCTGGTCATATGTTTTGTTCCTCCGTAAAGTAACGGTCTCCATTTGTTGATACTCCTTTCTTAATTAAAGAAGAAATTGTTCACCGCGTGGGTCCGAATTGGGATCACGTGTATCGTTTATTCTGTCAAATAACTTTCTTCTGCTCAGAAGTGAAATTGAAAAATAACTTGATTCCTCTAAGATTCAAAAACACGCATTCGTGAACAAAATATATGAATATTCATATTGATAAAATGACGATATTTGCGTAGTTCCACACTAACAGTGGCATTCTTAAAAGAACTCTTTCCCTTCCAAAGATTTATATAAGAAAAGATTTATATAAAGAACTATTTTTTCTTTAAGAATACCACCGTAAGAATCTTACGGTGGTATTCTTATAAAAAAGAATCTTTCCCTTCCAAGGATCTATATAAAATTCATATAAGGAAAAGCTTATACAAGGAAAGGATCTTTTTAAGAACACCACCGTTAGTAACTTGGAAAAATCACGGGTTTTCGATGAAATGACTTAATATCAAACCAGAGACTGTACTGTGAGACTTAGTCTAGACCAGTTACCTTCAGCATAATTCGTGAACGTCAACTGCGGCTCCATGGACATCATGCGTCACGTTTGCCTGATGCTGATCCTATTCAGCGTTGTCTCCACAAGAGACAACCCTCGATGGAGGAGGCGAAGAAGGGGACGTCCACGGAATTCATGGGCCAGGGCAAGTGGATTGAACCTGTCGAGAGCTGTTTGGAATGGGAATGGTGTCTGCATGTGAGAGCGCCGGCATGTGAATGAAGCAAAGCAACCACTGGCGTATGTCCCCAGTTGATGATGACGACACTTAAGTATCAATATGTATTCATCCTAGTAAGTACATGTTTACGATCAAAATCATGTAAACACACAGCATCAAGAAATATAAAGGCATACACATACACATATACACAAAGGAACACATGTTGTATATACATACATAAACAAGTATATATATATTATACATACATATACACTCACTATCCGAGTTACGACCTAGATCGGTTCCGACCAACCGGTTGTAAGTCGAAACGGTCGTAACTCGGACCGTATACATTCGAGGTGTATACTCAAGGACATATGATGCAGAGCGTAAATCCAGCTCAAATGTTTCGTTTGTGGCCTCATTGTAGAACATTCTCAGGGTATGCAAAATATCCAATACTCTTTGATTGTTATACTAAATAATAAATTAATAATAATAAATTAATAGGATAGGGTAAAGAAAGAAAATATATTACACAGGATTCTTATTAGAGACCGAAAATACAAATTAACACAAATATACAAAATATAAAAAATAGAAAACATGCATGTAAAAAACAAAAGCAAATAAAATCCACTTTTTGGTTGCACGTCATCTACACTTTCTTCGTGCGTACGGTCGAGGGAAAGATCAGGCAGTAGGTCTGGCGAGGCAGCATGGGAGATCCGTTGGTATTCGCTGGTCGAGGCATAATTAATAAAAAGAGGTTGAAGTAATAAAGGCTTAATAACATTTAAAATAATTCCCTCAAATGTACATGAAAACAAGTACAAGATTAGTTTCTATGCACTGGGCTCAATCGTCGCCTCCCATGCGAAAACGTTCGGTCTCTCTTCGTAAGAAAAGAACGATAATCATAGCATAACGTTATTTCACCAAATAAATACTTTATGCATGGAATAATAGTGATATATATTGTCTTATTGAATATAAAATATTATACTTCAGAACTCCAGGAATATCATAGACTTGGGTTAAGCTATTTGTATCCATGTTCGTAAACTACAGCTTTCGACTTTCGACCAATAGAGAACTCGAACCAGAATGAAAAGTACGAATGCAGGACTACTATAAACCGACTCTGTCTTGGCTTTCGGGGAAGCGTGTATCACCGATCTGGCAAAACTGCCCTTTCTGACCATTCCCACCTGCCCTGATTATCGGTGGGAACTGGGAATCGAAATACGGTATAATATCAATTCCAGTAAAATTATGGTATATGGTAGACATCGTATGGTAGATGGTAGACACACACTAAATTATGGTAGAAATACCATAATTATGGCAGACAGCGCAACCTTGGTGAGATGCTGTGCTGTACTGCCTTAACTGTCGTACGGGATGCTGGACGCCACGTGCAAACGTACAGTAAACCAGTAAACTCATAATATTTGCATGTAGGCATCTGCTGAATGTGGTCGTAAGTACGGGTGGACGTAAGTCGCACAGGTCGTAACTCGGATAGTGGGTATATATATATACATACATATACATATACATACACATAAGTACACACACACACACACACACATATATATATATATATATATATATATACATATACACACACACATATATATATATATATATATATAGATATAGACACATATAGATATATATATAGACATATACACAGATATATACATATATATATACATATACACACAAACATATACATATATATATACACACATACATACACATATACATATATATATGTATATACCCACATACATATACACATATATATACACACACATACATACATATACATACATATATACAACATATACATATATATATATATATATATATACATACATATACATATACATACAATATATACACATACATATATATATACATATATATATAACATACATATATATATATATATATATATACATACACATATATACATACATACATACACATACATATACATACACCCATACATATATATATATGGGTGTCAGGTCAAACCGGGTAGCTGCTTCAGTTAGCGATATGGCGAGTGAATGTGTCACTGTGTTCAGCGCCGAAGAGGTACAATCTCTATTTAGTAGAATTGAAGCCTTGGAGGATGCTGTTAAGTGCCTTAAGGAGGAGAATCGAGTTCTCCGCTCGAAGGCCCATGATACGGAAGGCAATATTAGCGATGAGCATGGATGGAATACGGTGAGAAATAAGATGCGGAAAAGTGGAAAAAATTCCTCACCAGCCCCACTGAAATGCAAAAACTCGTTTCAAGTGCTGGCAAATCTGCAGGAAGAAGGAACTAATGAAATCCAAGAGAAGAAGAAAAGGGCAGACGCTGGATCCCTGCCCACAGGTAAGATTTTGGTAGTAGGAGACAGTCAAGTGAGGTATTTAGACAGGGTTTTCTGCGACAAAGATAGGAAGCATAGGACGCAGGTGTGTTTCCCCGGCGCGGGCATAGGTGATGTTAGAGATAGGATTGAAGAGTGTCTAGTAGGGGAAGGAAAGGACCCAGTAGTTTGCTTAAGTGCCGGAGGAAATGATATAGGTAAGGTAGGGAGTGAGGAATTATTTGCGCGGTACCGAGATGCGCTAGACAAGATCAGAAATAGGGGAGGTGTTCCTGTAGTATGTGGAATCCTTCCGAGGCGTAGAGTTGGAGGCATGTGGCATTCCAGGGCTATTGCAATGAATTGCAGGCTGGCAAAACATTGTAAGGCTAATGGATGGGCATTTGTCGACAACTGGGACCGCTTTTATGGTAAGAATCACCTATACACAAGGGACGGAGTGCACTTGTCTCCCAAAGGATTTCGGCTTC
The DNA here is from genome assembly GCF_046742065.1 of Oratosquilla oratoria. NCBI lineage: Eukaryota > Metazoa > Arthropoda > Malacostraca > Stomatopoda > Squillidae > Oratosquilla > Oratosquilla oratoria. The sequence continues at coordinate 6,932,763 of NC_134815.1, read as the reverse complement.
TTGCTGAATCCCTTGAGCGAGAAGTAGGCATCCTACAGGGTTTTTTCGGGTAGATTATGTGGGAGTAGGGGGGGAAGTATCGGAATATAGTTTAGGAAATAGAAACAACTTAGAGGACTGTACAAAAAATCACCAAAGCAGGTGGAGGGAAGATAAACTTAAAGTTTACTATACAAATAGTAGGAGCATAATTAACAAAATTGATTTGCTGCGAGGTAAAGCATGCGTAGAAAATTTCGATATTATAGCCATTACTGAATCCTGGATCAACATGGCTGATAAACATTTCCTTCCGGAAATCGAAATAGAAGGATATAAGTTTTTTCATAAGGATAGGGTCGGCAGGAATGGGGGAGGTGTAGCACTTTTCGTTAAAAATACATTAAACTGTATTATCAACAATTCGATTAAGGAAGAGGACTGTACGGAATCTATTTGGGTAGAGATTATAGGCAAGAATAAGAAAGTTATTATTGGCGTCTTGTATAGACCTCCTAACCTTAGCATTGAGCAGACTGATTCCCTAATTCATGAAATTCACAGAGCGTCCCAGTACAAAAACGTTGTAATCATGGGAGATTTTAACTATAGAAACATTGACTGGGAAACTTTAATAGGAGATCATGAAGCGAAACAATTCCTAGATGTGGTGCAGGATAATTTCCTAAAACAAATGATTACCGATCCTACGAGGGGACAAAATACCCTGGACTTAATTCTAACAAATAATGAGCACCAAATTAGCAGCATAATAGTGGGCGATAGTCTAGGCTTTAGCGATCATCAAGAAATAAGATTTAATATTATTTGGGAAAAAATAAAAAGTACAAATAACGTTCAAGTACCAGACTTCAGGAAAGCAAACTTTGACAATATAAAAACCTATTTGAAATTGAATACGAAAAACAATCCGGACGTTTCAAACATTCTTGATTCTCGTTGCGGGGCTGATAATCAGAAGTGGGTCAAGGAGGATACGCGTACCTTGGGTCAGGTCTGGGTCAAAGAGAGAACTACGCATACCTTAAGTCAGGTCTGGGTCACAGAGAGTGATGCGCGTGCCTTGGGTCAGGTCGATTCGGGGCGACGGCCCAAAAATCAGGTCAGTACTTTGGATGAGATGTATAGCAATCTAGCAGATCTAATTATTAATGCACAAAACACATTTATCCCCCTAAAGTCAATACGAAAAAATAGTAATACTCCCAAATGGATGACGGACAGATTGAAACATGAGATCGGAATTAAAAGAGGACTTTACGTAAAAATAAAAAACGGGGAATCACACCTTAGATCAAGATATAACGAAATGGCAAAGCTGGTTAAAAGGAATACACGTTCAGCGAAACGTAATTATGAAATCAAGGTTGCCAGTCAAGCAAAATCCAACCCAAAGGGTTTCTTTCACCTCTATAGAACAAAAAATAAAGAAAGAATAGGACCAATTAAAAACGATGAAAATGTCATGATAGAATCGGAAGAAAAAATGAGTGAGGAGTTTAACAATTATTTTCTATCGGTGTTTACTAATGAGAGGTTAGATAAAGTACCTGACTGTGATCCGATTTTCAGAGGGGATGAAGAAAATAGCCTAACTAATATCAGCATTAGTAAAGAAGAAGTTATCAAGCAGATTGACAGACTTAAAGCTACAAAATCTCCGGGTCCGGACGAAATTTTTCCAAGAATGCTTAAGGAGTGTAGATTTGAAATCTGCGACCGGTTATCTGATATATTCTATTAATCGGTTGACACTGGTTCTGTTCCAACTGCTTGGAGGCAGGCAAACGTTGTTCCTGTTTTTAAGAAGGGAGATAGATCGACCATATGCAACTACAGGCCAATCAGTTTGACGTCGGTTATAGGAAAGATGCTTGAATCAATAATAGTAAATAGACTCAGAGAACACATTGAAGGGCATAATTTAATTCGTGATTCACAGCATGGTTTCTCCAAAGGTAAGTCATGCGTGACTAATCTTCTATCCTTTTACACTAAGGTATATAAGGCGTCAGACAACAATGAAAATTACGATGTTATTTACCTTGACTTTAGCAAAGCGTTCGACAAAGTGCCACACCAGAGACTACTAAATAAAATCAAAGCCCATGGCATAGGAGGAAAAGTGTTAGAATGGATTAGAGCTTGGATTAGTAACAGAAAACAGCGGGTCACCATAAATGGAATAAAATCTAGGTGGGGCAATGTTACTAGCGGGGTCCCCCAGGGCTCGGTTCTGGGTCCCTTATTGTTCATTATGTATATAAACGACTTAGACGATGGGTTAAATAGTGATGTTAGTAAGTTTGCGGACGACACTAAAATAGGACGCCTAATTAGGTCAGGAGAAGACGCCCAGATTCTGCAGGATGATCTTGATAAACTGTTAACATGGTCGGTGAAATGGCAAATGAACTTCAATATCTCTAAGTGTAGCGTGTTAAACGTAGGGCTACACAACCCCGAAAATAGATACAACTTAGATGACACGTTTTTAGAAAAATCTGAGTGCGAGAGGGACTTGGGAGTTCTGGTGAGTCCGGACCTTAAAACCAGGAAGCAGTGCATTAGCGCCAGAAATAAAGCAAACAGAACATTAGGCTTCATTGCTAGGACGGTAACAAATAGAAGTGCAGAGGTAATTATTAAACTCTATCTAGCAATAGTTAGACCCATCCTGGACTATGCGGTACAGTTTTGGTCTCCGTCCTACAAAATGGACATAAATTCACTAGAATCAGTACAGAGAAGAATGACCAAAATGATACAAGGACTCGGAAATTTGCCTTACGAAGAGAGGCTTAGGCACCTAAACTTACACTCTCTGGAAAGACGCAGAGTGCGGGGTGATCTAATAGAAGTGTTCAAGTGGATCAAAGGCTATAACAAGGGTGATGCAAACAAGGTCATCATAATAAAACAACAGGGCAGGACTCGCAGTAATGGGTATAAACTGGACAAATTTAGATTTAAGAAGGTAATAGGCAAGAATTGGTTTACAAATAGGGTGGTCGATGAATGGAATAAACTTAGTAACCACGTAGTAAGCGCTGAAACTATCAGTTGTTTTAAAAAACGATTAGACAACTTTATGGATGGGGACGACAGGTGGTGATGGATACGGAGCTGCCTAGTGTAGGCCTTATGGTCTTTTGCAGTCTCCTTTATTTTCTTATGTTCTTATGTGTTCTTATATATATATACACATATACACACATATGTATATATATATATATGGGAGGGATGGAAAGGGTGGTGGAGGGAAGTCAAAGGGTTAAGAATAGGTACATGCCTCTGAAGTAGCTACACCCTTATAAGGGTGAAAAAGCCCGTGGTGTGTACATATATTTATATATATATATATATATATATATATATATATATATATATATATACATATATATATATATATATACATATATATACATATACATATATATATATATACATATATATATACAATATATATATATATATATATATATATATATGTGTGTGTGTGTGTGTGTGTGTGTGTGTGTGTGTGTGTGTGTGTGTGTGTGTGTGTGTGTGTGTTTACCTAGTTGTATTTACCTAGTTGTATTTTGCGGGAAGGGGAGCTATGCTCGTGTTGTCCCGCCATTGTATCTCTCAGTGTCTAGTTTGCTTTTAAACTCGTGAATGGTTTTTGCGCTTACTATTTCATTATCCAGTTTGTTCCAAGTGTCTAAAACTCTATGTGGAAAACTGTTTTTCTTCAGTTCTCTTCTATAGCTATGTTTTCTTAATTTCCTTCCATGTCCTCTTGTGTTTCTCTTGTCCCAGTTTAGTAATTCTTCTCTATCAAGTATCTCTGTGCCTTTCATGATTCTGTAGATGGTCAGTAGGTCTCCTCTCTCTCTTCTTTGCTCCAGTGTCGGTAGCTCCAGTTTAGCCAATCTCTCCTCGTATGATAGGTTTGCAAGTGCAGGTGCCATTTTTGTAGCTGCTCTTTGGATTCTTTCTATTTTCTTTATGTTCTTTTTGGTACTGGGGGACCACAATGTCGCCGCATACTCTAGTCTAGGCCTTATCAATGTAACCAATATTTTTTTTATCATGTCTTCGTCCAGGTAAGCAAAAGCCACTTTTATTGATCTTAGCAAGTTGTAAGTCTCCCCGACAATTTTGTTAATCTGTGTATTATAGGACAAGTCGTTTGTGATAATAACTCCCAAGTCTTTTTCAGATCCTACTTTCTTTACTTCCTTGGTTCCAATTGTATATTTTCCTGATATTCTGTTTTTGCTTTTTCCAAACTCCATTATGCTACACTTCTTAGTATTAAAATCCACTTCCCATTTCTGACTCCAGTTCCATACCCTATTCAGATCTTCTTGCAGTGCTTCACAGTCCTCATCAGTTTCTACTTTCCTTAACAGTTTGGCGTCATCAGCAAAGAAGCTCATGTAACAGTTCACGCCCTCGTCCATATCATTCATATAGATAGCAAACATTATTGGTGCCAGCACAGATCCTTGCGGTACTCCACTGATCACCTCTTTCCAATCTGAATATTTTTCTCTGAGTACTACTCTCATCTTTCTTCCAGTCAGGAAGTCCTCCATCCATTTTAGTTGGTTCCCTCGTATTCCTCCTATGTGTTCCAGTTTTTTTTAGTAGTTTTCTGTGTGGTACTTTGTCAAATGCTTTTTGCAAGTCTAGGAATGCACGATCAGCCCATCCGTTTCTTTCTTGCACTATGTCTATTAGTCTTGAGTAGAAGCATATCAAGTTTGTGGTGCATGATCTACCTTGTCTGAACCCGAATTGTCTTGGGTTTAATATGTGTGTGTGTGTGTGTGTGTGTGTGTGTGTGTGTGTGTGTGTGTGTGTGTGTGTGTGTGTGTGTGTGTGTGTGTGTGTGTGTGGGATGCATCTCATCATATTCCTGGTGGTATTTCTGGACCCTAGTTTGTATTTCTTTGCAGATGTGTGTGTGTGTGTGTGTGGGGGGGTAATACCTGATAGGCAATGGAGCACTGGTAATGGTGTTGGTCTCAGTGTGCCAGTAATTATCTAGCTTGGGGATGATTTTGTTCGCATGGCATGATCTCTCCCATACTGTCGATTAATATTCTTCCGTAAAATAGCAAAGGCTAGGGCAGTTGAACAGAGTGTTTTTGCGTGAGCTCCCCAGGTTGAGTTCGGCAGTTTCGAGAGAATATTATTCCTGGTGGCCACATAGGTGTTCACTGAGGAACAGTGATCGATCTAGGGTTACCCATAAGTAAACTGGGAATTCGCTATTGGTATTTGTTTCTTATTCCATATGATGTTAAGCTTCAATTTTGCTTGGTGGTTTTTGAGATGGAATGAACACACTTGTGTCCTACCTGGGTTGGCATTTAAGAAGTTGGAATGAGGCTTTGTAATGAAGTTGTTAGTTGTCTCTTAATGATTGTAAACGAGTGTGATTGAGTAATCATCAGCATATATAAATCTTCAGATGTCCTGGAGCTGTGGGAGGTCATTCGTGTAAATGTTGAATAGCAGAGGGGTCAACAAAGAGCCCTGTGGAAGGCCATTCTTCTACCTTCTCCACTTGCTTTACTGACAGTCCATTTCTACTAAGAAGCGTCTGTTCCTTAGGAGTGATTGGATAATCTGTATGAAGTTTCAGGAGTAGTAAACAGTGGTTCATGGTATCATAAGAAGCTGTCAGATCTACAAAGACTGCTCCTGTGATTTCCCCCTCAAATTTGTCCTCAATATGCTGGGTCTTATTGAGCACCCATGACCACCCCAGTTGGAAAATGACTTGGTCAAGCAATAGATGGTATTTTACTCTGAGTTACATTCAGGCTATTATCATGCATTCCTACAGTTTGTATAGTATATAGAAGAGAGATATAGGGCAGTAGCTTTTGGGGATTTTAGGATCTCTATTGGGTTTCAGCAAAGCTGCAACTTTAGCTCTTCTCCATATCTTTGTGATTTTTTGCATAGCTGCACAGTTGCATAATTGTACTATCCATGTTTGAGTCTTAGTACCAAAGCTTTGTATCATAGTACTAGGTTTGTGGTATTTCATGGCTTCCTGATATTCTTTGTTGGTGAATGGTACAAATACATTATTCCACTCATACATTGCATATTCCATGCCTACTTTTGTTCTTTTCAGGTACCCCTGATCTTTTTTTGTTGGTTTCCCAATGCATTGGGTGTTACTGCAGCCACTCTGCGGTGGCTCAAACAAATTTCAAAACTTTTGGCTGGATTTGGTTCAATGATGTGGATTTTTTTTTTTTAGTTCTGCTTAAAAATCATCCTATTTGTCCTTGCAGTAGTTGAATCTGGGCTTCAAACTTGATTCCATGGCTCTGATAACTGGTTTCATGGTAATCATGATAGGATTATGTTGTGATTTTAAGAATGGATCACTAACTGATTTTTCAAAAATTGGAAGTGGCTTGTGGACATAATGCAATGTCCTCCATCTAGCACTCATGAACGATGCTTTATTTTTGGCATTGTGCAGGATTGTCAAGTTATTGTTAAGCACCCATTACTCATCTGGTTGTCTGAATGTTTTTGGTTGTACCCCTATATGGTGTTATGACTATTGAAATCTCCAATAATGATATGCATTAATTTCTAGAGAATGGCCTTTGGTCCATTTGAAATGCACTGGTGGTGAATTGTACACTGACATGACATTGAGATGTTGTCATTATTTCTAGTATTTGCATTACATTGTCCAAGACATTGCAACTATTTGTGATGGTGATTTTGTCACTGGCATATATTGCACTTCCATAGACTGAGCTTGAATAATACATAATGAGACACAAGCCAGGAATTTTCGTTGGTGCAGAGTCTTTGTTTCTTGAAGACAGAGTACGTTGACTCCGAGATTAGAGAGTAAGAAAATAGCAAACCTTCATGTGGTGCTCTAATTAGTCTGTAAATGGAAACCAATTGTGATACCACGCATACAGCTTCACGACTTAAGGGGTGGTAAAAGGATAATCCCTTGCCCACAAGGATGTCAAATCTCAAGGTACTCAGCTTCAATGCGGAGGGACTATCTTCAGCAAAATAGGAAATACTCTAAAACCTCAGGTGAACAAATGTGTTACTCTGAGAGTGAACCATGGGAATCCCGTGAAGGGGTTGCAATTCCCATGTCTATCCCTTTCCAGAAACCCTCTGGTAACAAAATGTCCCGAGTGACACTGTGGTCACCAGATCACCTAATTTCTTGTTTGCTACTGGTTTGATGCCCTACCTACTCTCTCCCTTGTCTCTCTGTAGAGAGGGTTTAGTATGACAGATCTGTTGGTGCTGTCCTTGTCACTAGCCCCAGCTTCAAATAACTGTACTGTCACGTGGGTCACGTGACGAAGCTTGGAGGGCTGTCGGCGCGGACGTTTCGTCCCCCGTTGACCACGTGATTCGGCCGAGATGGAGGCTTGGAGCTGGTCAGCGAGCGCACCTGACCGGGCGAAGGAATATCAACGTGAGGTCATGCGTAGCCTTCCAGGGCTGCCAACTAAACCCAAGTACGAGGTCACCGCTGCCGCTACACGCATGCGCAGATCGCCACCACCCACTCTCCCTCACCCTCCCGGATGTATAAAAGGGAAGGACATGGAGATGAAGAGGACACTTCATGGCCGCTCGCCGTTAAGGGCGGACCCCCCCCCCCCCCCTCCCAGTTCTACAGACGAAGGGTACCGCCTGAAGGAGATCACGAGAAGGAGATCGTCGGGAATAGGAGACCAAGGAGGAGGCGCAGCGCCCGTCCACTCAGGGAGAAGGACACAGGGGACTCGCCTGGAGGAGACCTAGGAAGAGATTAGTGCGAGGAGACGTGCGCCCGTCCAAGGAGGACAGAGGGGACTCGTCTAGAGGAATCGACGCTCGAGAAGAATTCATCCTCGCGCCTGCACCTAGGAAGAGATTAGTGCGAGGAGACGTGCGCCCGTCCAAGGAGGACACAGGGGACTCGTTTGGAGGAATCGACGCTCGAGGAGAAATCATCCTCGCGCCTGCAGTAGTATACTCATTTAGTTCTTATATATATATATATATATATATATATATATATATATATATATATATATATATCACACAGGTGATATTTCTTATTTTATGTGTTCAGTTAGGTTAGTGCTCTGTGTTGATCCACAATAAAAACACGTGTTGGTGTTACCTTGGTGTTTCTTTTCTCTCACGCCCAATTCTCAATAATACCGAGTACAATATACCTTTATTTGTACCCCCCCTGACATGTACGAAGCCCTTATTTCTGTCTTTGTACAAAACTTCAGTCCCCTGCCAATACTCCTGCTAATACCACCAAACTGCTAATACCACCAAACTCTATTCCCTCCTCTTGAACTCTCTGGAACGTTCTTGCCTCGTTAGAAACACATACACACACGACTTCTTTCCACAATTCAACCCTGGTTGTTACTGCTTATAAAGGATAAAGGCTGCAGTCATAAAAATGTATTGTAGCATATGGTCTACAGGAAAAACACAACCTAATTAGGTCCCTGAGAGATAAAGAAGAGAAAGAATTGGCAAGAAAATTTCTAAAAGTAGTACAAGAAAAAGCAAGAAAAGCAAATAAAGGAAGTGCATAGACTGGAAAAAATATGCAGGAGAAAATCGACTATAAAGGTATATGGATAAAAAGAGACATGAATGAGTGAGGAAAGAGAAAGAGAAAAGACATTAAGAACCAAAAATAAACGAGAAAAGAACGGAGACAGAAAATGAAGTTCTATTGGAGAGTGTCAGACACGAGACTGAAAAAATGGCATATTAAAAAAAAAGAAATTAAAGGAACAGAGAATGAAATGGCGAGAGCAGAAAATTAGAAGTGGCCAATACTAATATAAATGGATTAATCTCAGGATTAAATGAACTAAATGATTACCTGCCAGAAGAAAAATGGACATAATGGGAATTGTGGAGACAAAGTTAAGTGGTCCACAATTACCAAATAGTGTTGGACATGGGTTATATAATCACTGGCTTAGAAATAGAGAGGAGAAGCAGGGTGGAGTCATGTTCTTGGCTAAGAAAAACTTAAATGTCACAAAAGTTACAAACGGAGAAAACAGGATGAAAATTATCACTAGAGTTTTAGATAGTTACATGAAAAATAGAAAGTTTGTGATGATTTATGTGCCTCCAAAAAATTGGATCTTGGAGAGATATTATTCTAAAATGTTAGAAGATACAAGGCTTTTATCAAATGAGATGCTGAAGGATGGAGGAAACACGGTACTTATGGGAGATTTTAACTGCAAAGAAATATGTTGGGAAGAGATGATAGTAAAAGGCGGAGAGGATCTATGGGGAAATGTATTACTTGACATGACTTTAGAACATACAATGACACAATGGTTAAAAGAAAATACCAGATATAGAAATTATGAAGAACCATCGAGACTAGATTTATTATTTACATCAGAACCTAAAATTGTAGATAAAACTTAACACAAGACACCAGTTGAGAAGATTGATCACATATTGACTGAGTTAGAACTAAAGGAGGAAATATAGAGAGAAACGAAAAATATAAAAAAGGAAGACTGATGTATACTAAAATGGATGTTGAGAAACTTAGGAAACTTTCTTAAAGCAAGTTTGGCAAAATTCTAGAATAAAAAAACAAGTGGAAGAAAAATGGATGATTCTGATGGAAATCTAAAACTAGATAAACGTTTACAAAAAAAAAAAAACAGGAAAAATGTGTATATTTATATCAAGTGCTGATTTAATAGGTACAGTGAAGTTAAAGATAGAAGAGACAAGGCTTGAAAAAGATGGAAAAAAAGAGAAAAATCCTAGAAGGTATTAGAGCATACACGGATAACATAGCCATGTTCTCTGATACAAGGAGTGACCATATGCACAGGTTGAGAGGTTTACTTGACAGACCAAAACAAGCCCAACTTACTGTGAGTAACATTGGGAGGAGCACCATTGACTAACTAGGACATCAAGTCGGCCAAAATTGCATCATGCCATTAGAAGCCAGTGTAAAGGATGTCATGAAATTTCAGGTCCCAAAGACAAAGAGAGGCATCAGAAGATTCATGGGCATGGTTGGATTCTATCGGAGGTATTGTCCAAACCTTGCAGAGATGGCTGCTCCTTTAAGGGGGGACTGAACACCTTAAATCATGAAATTTTTCATCAAAAAATCGAATTTTAGAGATGTACACTTTTGAATAATATAAATATCCTAAAAGCAAAATGTGAACGACTTTTTCCTCCCCACTGTAATGGAGGGAGTTTAAAGGGCCCGGGAGGCGTGTCAATTATAATGGCGCATGCAAGAATAGGCCCTAAGTATCTATAAATATGTCTTGTTTTCGCTTGTCTAATTCCGTGAAATGGTTACATTTTTGTACGTTTGGCATCAGCGTGACTTCCTCTTCCGTGTGGTGTGCACAGCATGCTTCATGCCTAAGTTACCCATCAAACATCAGAGTAGATTCATGATAAACACCTAACTGACTGTGGCGATATTGTGTTCCTGTGCCGCTGTTTGCCTTATTTCCTGGACATTACTACACTTACTAGATTTCCAATCATCAACTGCATCACGATGAAGACGAAAACCAAGGAAAAGATGAAAAAATTGAGCCAAAAGTGGAATGAAAGTTGTGCTAGAAGGAGGGCAAGGCGTGAGAGGCTTGGAGGAGGGAGGTCACCGCCTCGCGCTTCACTACCACCACCTCCACTGGCAACACCATCTCTACCACTAAATACCACCACACCTAACAACACAGCTGACAAAGTGCTTTCTTCTAAATGAAGAGAAGATGAAGGAAATTCAGGACGAAGAGAAAATAGCTGGTGAAGGAGAAACATACCGGGCTGGGATCGCGCCTGTGTAGGATCAAACACCTTTTTGGTAAGCTTTGTCATTGAGCAGAGGAAAGGTGCACATTGCTGGTAAAAATAAACCACTCTGCAATGATTTGACAAAGTGATGACACCCCAGCAGTGAGGTTTTAAACCGGTAAAAGCGCAAAATCTTCAATTATGAAAAGGACCGCTTGGCGAGTAACAAATACATTTTAATGTAATATATATAGTAGATATGTATATATATATATATATATATATATATATATATATATATATATATATATATATATATATATATATATATGTGGCGAAATTGCATGTATGAATGTTGCATAGTGTGCCTGGATGGTTGGTATGCGTGTAAGTGATGCGTGATGTCGGAGAGTCGAAGCATAAGCAATGGGGTATGTAGCGAGGGTATGATGGGGGGACGCCAGGGGGGCGTCCCGGCGTCGCCTGCCATACCTCGCATAGAGAGTAAGCCTAGCATTGGTGTTGAACACACGTGTAAAATCCTCATGTTCACTAAGCAGAATAAACAAGAGAAGACTGAACTCCTGCCTTTCCCTGATCCGGACAAGTAAGCGTGAACTTGTCTTTAACTCGTGCTCCCAAGATCACGGCCCATGTCCAATAGAAAAGGGTGAGTTTAATGTACATGCGAATACGTAACATATATATATATATATATATATATATATATATAGTAGATATGTATATATATATATATATATAATATATATATATATATATAGAAATATTTACTATCAGCTTATTTAATGTACATCATGTAATAATGTGTGTGAATATAATAAAAATCGCACGATAAATAACAGATATACAATGCTTTAACTTTAAATGCTCGTATCTCAAAACCACAAATATTTGCAATTAAAATATGCCACAATTTTTTAATCAATTGTAGTAGCCTGAAAATACTTCTGGTAGTGTATAATAGGTATATCTTTATTCCCACGCCTGTTTTTTTATATCTTGAAAAACAGATCGACTGGCTCCATCTAAGTGGAAAAAAGCGGAAAAAGGGTGACGTAAGTGACCATAATTACGACATCTATATCTCACGTCGTATACTGAATTTTTAAAAAATCAGGCGTGAAAGTATTTCTAGGATCTATAAGTATTACCATAAAAAAGCAGAAGTCTGTAGTACAAAAAATACAACGTACGTATTCGATTACGTCAAAAAAACGTTATGACGTCATAACTTTATGACATCAAGGCGTGGAAAGTTCTCGGGTTCATAATATATTTCTATCTATATTCTAAACAAAACCTGAAAGTTTCAAATTGAGAGACTATAAACTTATTTATATGATTTTTTTTTTAAGGTGTTCAGTCCCCCCTTAACCCGCATGCTCTCTTATAATCATTTCAGGTGGGATGAAGGTGCTGGTGCTGCTACTGAGGAGTGTAAAAAATTCCTATTGGATCTTCCTGTCTTGATATCTCCACATTATTGTAATTTTCTTTATCTATTTTTTCTATTTATTTATTTATTTATTTATTCATTTTTTGTGATCCTAGTCATGTAGCAGTGGGTGCTATGCTTGCTCAGGAAAAGGATGGTGTCATGAGGCCCATCTCATTCATGTCTCAAATCCTCAAAGATTATCAAAGGTGGTATTCTGCCAATGAAAGGGAGGCCCTCAGCCTCATATTAGCTTTGAAGAAATTCCAGGTTTTTATAGATAATGAAGTGATCATCCTGAGTGACCATAAGCCCCTGAAATATATCATAAGTAGGAAAACAATAAAATGGCAGATTAGCCCAATGGGCATTAGCCCTCCAGGGATATGATTTAAGTGTTCAACACACCCTGGGAAAACAAAATGTAGTAGCCAACACCTTTTCTCGCATCATGATACAAAATGTTCAAGCCTTGCTTCACAAGCTTAATTTTTTTTTATCTGGGGAAGGCCTGATATGTCATGTTCCATGACACATCACTGACACATATGGCACCATAAGCCACCTTTTAGCATGAGCCATATTGGCTCACCATCCTTAATGAAAATGCCTATTGATGTTATATTCAGCAAATTAGTTGGTTATCTTAAATTAGATAACAAGATTTAAATATAAGTTAAGCTTTTTCTTGTGCAAATGTCCCAGTTACAGAAGGACTTACAAACCAGTGGTGGAGTACACGGCTCGGGCAGGTCGGAGGTCGCCATAAATGACGTCGCTATGAATGATGACACGAAGAAGTAGCGTCCGCATTATTGTAGAAGGTGTTCTCCCTTTTTGTTAGATAACCAGACTCTCCAACTCCCTTGCTTGTGCTCTGCTCATATCCCAAATACACCAGGCTAAGGTAAATTGTAAAATTTTATATCATGTGAATTAAATAGTTTTGCACCTCACCATTTTGTTTGCCTTTGTGAAGTGAAAAATCCCTTTAAAAGGCACAATAGGCATACTAGATACTGGATTGAGGAACTGTCCAAATCACGGCCGAGATTTGAATCATCAACACAAATACATAGGGAGATAGTGGAAGTGGGAAGTGAACCAATTGTTTGTGGATGACACTGCACTTATGACAGGTTGAGAAAAGGGATTAAGGCAGTTAGTGATGAAGTTGGGAAGGTATGTGATATGAGGAAGTTGGAGGTAAATGTAGGTAAAAGTAGGGTAAAGAGGTGTACAGGTGGAGAAGATGGCAGTGAGTTGGAAGTAAGTATTAAAGGAGGAAGGCTGAAAGAAGTGGACTGCTTTATATTTGGGGTTGCATGTGACAGGAAATTGAAGAGTGGGGGTGGAGGTAAAATGTAGATAGAGAGATTCAAGTAAATGTTTTATGGGATTGAAAAGTATTATGAGAAACAGGCATCTGGGAATGGATGCAAAGAGATGTTTTGACAAAGGGGTGATTGTCCTTAAAACACTGTATGAGGCAGAGACTTGCAATTTAAGAGAGGCAAAGAGGAAAAGTTTAAATGTATTTATTTTACCTAGTTGTATCTTATGGGAAGGGGAGCCATGCTCATGGTGTCCTGTCTCTGTATCTTGCCATATCTAATTTGCTCTTAAATTCTTGTATTGTCTTTGCACACATTATTGGGGAAAGATTTTTTTCATGTATCTTCTCTAACTCCTTTTTGAGTTTCTTTCCATGTCCTCTCGTGTTTCTCATATCCCAATTTAGTCATTTGTCTCTATTAAGGACTTCTACACCTTTCATAATTTTGTCGATGGTCAACAAGTCACCTCTTTCTCTTCTTTGTTCCAGATTTGGTAATTCTAGTTTTGACAATCTTTCTTCATATGACATTTTTGATAGTGCTGAGGCCATCTTCGTAGTTTCTCTCTGGATTATCTCAATTTCCTTTGTATTCTTTTTAGTACTGGTTGACCATAGTGTCACTGCATAGTCCAATTTAGGCCTTATCAGTGTGACTGATATTTTCATTATCATTTCTTCATCCAAGTAAAAATGTGTGAGATCAAGTGTTTGACAAGTAGAGTAGGGTTTACAAGGTTGGACAGAGTAAGAAATGAGGAGGTAAGGAATAGGGGTGGAAAGGGAACTGGTGGATAGGCCTGATGTAAGATTATTGGGACGATTTAGACAAATGGAGAGAATAAATGAAGAAGAATTAGCAAACGAGGCATGAAAGGCAAAGGTGGAGGGAGCAAACTTGAGGAGACAACCAAAAATAGGATGGATAGATGAATGGGGTGAAAGGGGCTCTGAGGAAGAGGGGAATGTTTGTTGAGCAATGAAGGGAGGAGGCAAGGCACAGGGTGAGTGGAGGATGGTTTTGTATGGATGATTTTTTAATGCAGCTTGAAGGGACTTATTCCAATCTTCTATATTTTTCCGTGTGAGGGGACCGGAGGGGGAGGGGCTGTCACAATGTAAGTGAAACAGCCCTGCTGTGGATGTACTGCATCTTGCTGCATTCCATCTGACCAAGGTAGAGATCAGGAGACATGGATGATCCCTCAACCATGAGGAGCTAAATTAAGAAGGAAACAAAGGTGATAGACTGGAGTGGAATGGGTAGGAGTGGGTGCATGCCTTGACTTGTGCTACCCCACTTAAAAGGGAGAAAAAGCCATAGGCATATAGATAGACAGAAGTAAATACTCCTATACACAATTGTACAACTATCACATTACACATACCTTTCATTATTTCCTGTGACATCTTCATATAGCTCTCAATACACCTCTTACCTTCTTCACTCTTATGACCAACCTTTCCCATCATTCTCTCATCTTCAGATATGTCTGTTACCAGATATTTCAACTCTACCTATATGTTCTCTCTCTATTTAAGTGAACACGAACTTCTGTCCTCCATTCTTGGATACTACCATAACTTAAATATGTAAAACTAGATAAATACTCAACTCCTGTCCTGGGCATCTTATCTAGCAAGCTCTTGGACTGACAGACATAGTATATCTTACATAGTCACAACCATGTCCACAAGTGTACCCAGTTTACTTTGACTCTTCTAGATATGATCTTATGAGCAGGTTAGACATACAGTAATAAAACCTAGTGCAAAAAAGTAACAGACCCTCCTGAAAGAAGAGAGGGTGTCCAACTTTTCTTTTCAAAATCTCAGCAGCAGTAGTGGGGACTGGAGCTCCACCAACCATGATGGATTCAAGATACCGAAGTGCTTCTGGAGGTACATGAGCTGAATTCAGGAAGTTTAGGACCGGGGGGACCATAATGATGGCTCTAACCTAGAGAAACAAAATACCAGAAAATTAATTAATGACATTTGACCCTTTCAGTACTGATACATTACATATTGTTTAGGCAGATGCCTCAGGATTTTTTTTTTTTTTTTTTTTTGTACACCACTCAAGTCTAGAATTTTTTCCCGAGTATAATAGTTGAATTAGGGCCCTTCTCAGCCATCAATGAGTATACTCAGTGAATCGTATGTCTGGTAGCTGTGTTTCTTCCACCTCGGGATGCATTTGTTAGTGATAAGGTATCAGTCAAATGAAGCAGACTCATCGCTTTTGAGCACATACACTTTTTTTTTTATATATTATGTCCAGATTTCGAGCTCAGAAGATGAGAATGAATATGAAGCTTTAATTAGAAGTTTGGATATATGAGATGAGAGTGCAAGTTCATCTGATGATGGCGATTCTCTCTCAAGTGAGGAGGATTTATGACATTGGTGCTGACATGTGTTAGAACAAAACATGCTTCCTCCACCACAATGCTTCCCATTCACTGGAAATCCCAGACTATCAATTGTAAAATAAGATATAAAAAAAGAGTAAATTGTGTATTTTACCTTTACTTTTGATTCTAAAGTTGGGAAAAAGGCAATAAAAAGGAAGATGGGTTATCTCGTTTTTGTTGGAAATGGTATCTTCAAAATAAAATTTCAAGTAAAATAGTAATAGATAAAAATAAGTGTTATTTCTATAATCAGCATGAAATATACTATATAAAAAACTATAAGCAAAAATTCATCTTAAAATGTTTCCTCCAAAAAAAGTTGCTGTGTAAGGGGCTAACTTCCATACTCGCTAACATGCCCAAGTCCTTTTCACATTCTATTTTCTTTAACCTCTTCAATGAGTTGAATACTTGTGCATATATTGGTCTACCTGATGTTTGATGATGCGCTGATTCATCACAATATGTGCATTATATAATATAAAGTTACAGATGTAATACCCATTCTCTTCCACCCTGAATGTTGATAACCACATTAAATGCAATCAAACCTGTTTACAGCTACAACTACAAAATAAACAAATATCAGGATGCTGATTCCAGCATCCTGGTATATCCACTCAGTGCAAAGGAAGTAAAGAAAGTGGGATTTGAAAAGGATCTGGGGTAATCATCACAAATGACATGTCTCCTGATAAACAGATGAACAAAACTGTCAGTGAATCCTACAACTTGCTAAAATCAATAAAGGTGTCTTTTACCTATTTGGATGAAGAAACGGTGAAGAAAATACTACACTGATATAGCCTAAATTGGAGTGTGCTGCGACACTATGGTCACCCAGTACCAAAAAAAAAAAAAAAAAAAAAATCCAGACAGCAACTACAAAGATAGCCCCAATACTTTCAAAACTGTCATATGAATAGAGATGGTCAAAACTAAAATTACCGACTCTGGAACAAAGAAGAGAAAGAGGGGACTTGCTAATGATTTATAGAATCACAAAAGGCGTGGAAGTCCATGATAGAGAAGACTTACTAAATTGTGATAAGAGAATTACAAGGGGACATGAAAACACTCAAAAAGGACATTTATAGAAGAGATAAAAAAATCCACACAAAGTGGTGGATGTCTAGAACATACAATAGTGTGTGCAAAAAACTATACACGAATTTAAAAGCAAAATAGACACTGTGAGATACAAAGATGGGGCACCATGAGCATAGCTCCCCTTCCCATAAGATACAACTAGGCAAAATGCAACCTGCGACTCATGATGCCGATGTCGGTGTCATTGTATGCTAAGAACTGATATAGCATTATCTAAGCTATACCTGCTGGCTGGGTTGTGTAATCCTATGCTTAACACACTGTATTTTGAGATATTTAAATCCATTTCCCATTTCTTTGATCATGCAAACTATTCATCAGTATCCTCCTCCAGTATCTTAGCATCTTCCCCCAACCTAATGTAGCATCCTATTTCAGTGACATCTACAAACTTACTAACATCACTATTAATCCCATTGTCCAAATTGTTTATACACATAATGAACAACAAGGGACCCAAAACCAAGCTCTGGGGAACCCCGATACCCCAATCTACACTACCCTAAGGAGTGTCGTGGGTGGTGAGAATTTGAAGAATTAATTAGAGTGCCGCCCCCCGATGGGGGACGGCTTAAGTTGGCCATCATAGGGTTTACGAGATTCGCGTCCCATAGGAGTTTTTTGAGGTAAGGTCTTGGCTCTCTGGTCTCTTTCTTTCGGTCTTTGTTCTGGTGATTTAGAAGATGGATCGGGATTAGGAGGCGGTTGTTTACTCGACGGATCTGGCGTGGTTTCGATAGGGTGAGGCTGTGTAAGCTTTTTATTGGATTTGGGGGACACTGAGGGAGGAGGCTGAAGGGAGGTGTTGGAGGGCGCAGTCTTGGATGGGCGGTCGTTCGAGTCGCCGTCGGGCAGGGGTCGTTTCTGGGGAAGCTTCTTGCCGGAAAGGGCAGGGGGCTGTATAGGTAACTGCGGGAATGATGGAAGGTCCAAGAGCGAAGTTGTGGAGTTGCTTGGGCTCTTCATCATAATGTCTTCGGTATCAGGAATCTCCCCATCCTGCACAGACGACAGGGTGGAGATGGATGTCATCTGGGGGAAGTCACTCATTGATGAAGAGTTTGCGCTAGATTGCGCCAATGGAAGCTGAGAGCACGATTGTCCCGAAGAGGGGGGCTTTTTCTTCTCAAAGGATGGTGTGGGCGATCTATAGACCTTAGTTGAAGATTTTGATGACTTGCTAGGCTTAGAGTTGTTCTGGGGCGATTGTGACTTACTGGCTTCAGGGCGCTTCTTCGGTGATCTATCAGAAGACATTACGGGTCGAGAAGAAGGATTAACTGGATCCAGAGTGCCAAGATTGGATGTATTTGTCAGATGTGGAGGGGGAGAATCAAGTATGAGATTACCATCGGTGACGCGAGATATGACACGTTGGGAGGTCGACTGGCGTGAAAATTGAGAGGATTGCACGGGGACGGTCGCGGCGGATGATGTGGTATCCGGATGAGATGATGAGGGAAGGGGCGACGGGTTAGCCTTTACTGAAGCCTTCGTTGCCGATGCGTAAGACGTGGGGCGCTGACCTCCCCGTAGGATGGCTGCCGCACCGCGAAAGCTGGTTCGGTTATTGTACGCAGTTTCCGAGACCAGTCTTTGCCAGGAGTGTTCCTCACACTCCCTCGAGAATGTGCGTTGAGTGCCATCACATACATACATATACCAAGGCTTCCCCCCCCCCTCACAAAGCAGATAGCAAAAAAAAAAAAAAAAAAAAACACTCCCACCCATTCTATCCCTATCATACTCCACTCCCCTCCACCCTCTTCACTCCCTTTTATCTTAGTACTTCCTAGATAATGGGTCATCCCTGCATCTTGCCTACTGTCCTGGGTCAGAAGCAGTGTTGCAAGACACAGCACATGTACAGCAAGGCCACTTTATTAAATCGGCGACCCCCCTTTCCGTCCCCTCATGCAGAAGAGGAGAAGACGGGGAGAAATCCCTTCTGGCTGTGTCAATTTATTTCTCATACATACTCCCTCACCCCCCATCCCCCACCCACCACACCTCATACATAACAGCATCATCCATACACAACTATTCTCCATTCACCCCTATTTTATGTTCTCTCCTGTCCTTCCTCAACATACATTCCCCTATTTCCCAATATCCCTTTTACCCCATCCATCCATCTCATCCAAGGTCGACTCCTCATGTTCACTCCTTTCATCTCTGCCTTCCACACCTCTTTTATTAGTCTTTCTTCATTCATTCTTTCCATGTGTCCAAACCATCCTAATACTCTTTCATCAACCCTATCTCCCAACTCCCTTTCCACCCCTGTTCTCCTCCTCACCTCCTCATTTCTCACCCTATCCAGTCTAGTAACCCCTATCATACATCTCAGGCATCTCATCCCAAACATATTCAAACTCCTCCTCTCTTTCTCTCTTATATTCCATGTTTCTGCCCCATACAGTGCGCATCCATTCCCAAATGTCTATTTCTCATTACACTTTTTAATCCACCAAGGCCGCTTCTCTCAATCTACATTCTACCTCCACTCCTCCCTTTTTTGCCACGTTCGCACCCAAGTATCTAACCTTATCCACTCTCTCCAGTCTCTCTCCCTTAATACTTCCAGTCTGATGCGACTTTTCCCTCTTGTACTTCTCATTACCTTACTTTTACCCACATTTATCTTCAATTTCCGTCACACACCTTCCCAAACTGTCATTAACTTTCTCAATCCCTCCTCTGATCCTCCTACAAGTGCAGTGTCTTCCAAAAACAACAGTTGGCTTATCTCACACTTTTCTCCATTTTCTTTAGGTATCTCTAATTCCTGACCCAGTATCCTTACATTTACCTCTTGCACCAACCCATCCATGTATAAATTGAGCAGCCAGGTTGACGTAACACATCCCTGATAAAGTGCCACCTTTACCTCAAACAACCCACTCTCTCCATTTCTAATCCTAACACAAGCTCTACTCTCGTAAAAACTATCAACTGCTTTTAACAGCTTTCCTCCTATCCCATATATCTGCAATACTTCCCACAGTGCCTTCCTGTCATATGCCTTTTCCAGGTCCATAAAAGCCCCCAAAAACATCCTTACCTTTTCCTATAGCTATCTTACATATCTGTCTTACCATAAAAATCTGATCTACACAACCCCTACCTGTCCTAAAACCACACTGTTCATCACCAATTACTCCCTTTGTCCCTCTCCTAATCCTCTCAATCAAAACCCTCCTATAAACCTCCCCAACTACTCTTAACAAGCTGATCCCTCTGAAACTACTTCACTCACACTTGTCCCCTTTTCCTTTCAAATTTGCACTTTTTTTTTAGCACTTTTGAATTTTTTTTTTGGCCAGACTCGGTAATTTTGTTGCTTTAAATTCTATCTGTTTGACTACATCTTCCTTTTTAATACTGATGCTAGTTAGTCTCTCTCTTCCCCACTGAAGATTGGGTAGGAATCAGGAACCACATCTATACTCTCTTTTGTAAATACTGAAAGAAAATATTTATTTAATGCCTCACTCATTTTTCCTTTGTATCCATCAAGACATCCTCACCAGCTTTAATTGTGTCTATCTTTTCCTTATTTTACATTCTGTGGGGATGAAAGAAACCCTTGGGGTTATATCCAACTTGTCTGGCAACCTTAATTTCACTTATATTTTGCTCTGCACTTGTTCTATCTACAGTCTGGCCATTTTATTAGACATAGTCTTAAGGCGTGTTTCTCCCCTTTTCATTCTAACAAACTCCTCTCTTTATTCCAATCTCATTTTTCAACCTTTCCGTCATCCATTTAGGTGTATTTGTTTCTGATCTTTCTTGTAGGGTTTGAATTTTTGTTGGTTGATCAGAATCCTAGCAGTTAGGGTATTGTACAATTCTTCTACACCCCTGACCTCATTTATAACCTTCGGGCTGACATAAAAGAATATATTGTATATAGCTTGGGACAGCTTATTTTAAGAATAATAATAGTTCAGTAATAGAACTTTTTCTTATGGGATCTTTCACTGCCTGAAGAGTCTGGGTTCAAGCCAGGTAAGTCAACAACTGATTGGGTACTGGCGTTTCATATTCGTAAGAAGTAATGCTATGAGTTTCAACAGGTGGTTCTCACAGCTTATACAGATCTCAAGAAGGTGTTTGACTCGGTGAATCATGGAGTGCTCTGGGATTTTCTGCAGATCCGTAGGATTTCTGTAAGAACACTAACTTGATATCTGGCTTATACTCTAGAACAGAGAGTGATATAAATTTGGAGGAGAGTTTAGCTTCTTTCCTGTTAATTCAGGATAGGATTGAGGCAAGGGTGTGTCCTCATCCCAACACTTTTCAGCACCTGCATAGACTGGTTACTGGGCAGAGTTGTCAATCAGTATAATTGCAAAACATCTATTAGCAACACCAAAGTTGACCTTGTGTTTGCTGATGATGCTGTCCTTCTTGCAGATTTGTTAGAGATAATGGTTGCAGCCATCGAGTTACTGCACTGGGAGGCAAGAATCCTTGAATTTCAGGTCTCTTGAACCAGGACCGTCTAGGAGTTTGGGGGTTTACTAGATGACACAGTTTGATCTGTCCATGCAAGTGATGAGGATTTTGAGGTCTTGTAAGGCTTTATATACCTTGATAGTGTAGTGCAAAGTGATGGGTCATGTCAGAAGTGCTCACCTCGCTCACACATGATTATTTCATCGCTGTCTGCTGGTGCCAAATCATAGGTTCTCTCAAGGTCTTCATAAAAGGTCAAAATCTCTTGTAGTGTCCTTCCTTGTTGTGGAACATAAGCTTGAATAAAGACTGTTTTTTGTCCTGAGATGCTTACTGTGACTGATATTATTCTTCCACTGATGCAATCTATCCTTTCTATGCAACTTGCTATATCATGTCAGAAAGTACTTTGAAGAATTGGCATTGCCCATGGTGTTAGAAAGTCTCTCAACATGAGTATATGGCATTGTCATTATTCATGCAGGACCAAGATTAGAATTTTCAAGTCATTTGTGCTCCTTATCTTGCTGTATGGCTATGAGACCTAGACACTGAGTGTTTACTTGAAGAGGTGTCTCGATGTCTTTGGTACTAAGTGCCTTTGGAGAATCATGGGGGCTGGAATGACTTCATATCAAACTACAGACTATACTGTGAGACTCGGTCTAGGCCAGTTACAAACATAATTCATGAATATCAACTCCAGCTATATAGTATGTGGCACGTTTTTCTGATGTTGATCCTACTCACAGGACAAGAGACAACCCTCGCTGGAGGAGACATGAGGGACACCTACAGAACTCATGAAGGGCAAGTTGACTGAACCTGTTGAGAGTTGTTTGGAGTGCAAAGGATGGCTGCGTGGGAGTTTACTCGAAGAGACTGTGGGGATAGGTGCCTTTGTGTATTTTATCCAGTTGTATTTACCTAGTTGTATCTTATGGGCAGGGGAGCTATGCTCGGGGTGTCCCATCTTTGTATTTCACAGTGTCTAGTTTGCTCTTAAATTCGTGTATAGTTTTTGCACATACTATTGTTTTGTCCAATTTATTCCAGTTATCCACCACTCTCTGGAAAACTTTTTTTTTCAAGTTTCTTCTATAACTGTCCTTTTTGAGTTTCTTTTCCTGTCCTCTTGTATTTCTCTTATCCCAATCTAGTAAGTCCTCTCTATCAAGTACTTCTATGCCTTTCATGATTCTGTAGATGGTCAGCAGGTCACCTCTTTCTCTTCTTTGTTCCAAAGTCGGTAATTTCAATTTAGATGTCTTTCATGATTCTGTAGATGGTCAGCAGGTCACCTCTTTCTCTTCTTTGTTCCAAAGTCAGTAATTTCAATTTAGACAGTCTCTCCTTATATGACAAGTTTAAAAGTGTTGAGGCCATTTTTGTAGTTGCTCTCTGGATTCTTTAATTTTCTTTTATAGTCTTTTTGGTATTGGGTGATCATAGTACTGCACCATACTCCAGTCTAGGCCTTATTAGTGTGACTAGTATTTTTTTGACAATTTCTTTGTCTATGTAGGTAAAAACCACCTTTATCAATCTTAATAAGTAGTAAGATTCTCCAAAAACAATGCTTATCTGTTTATCAGGGGACATGTCATTTGTGATAATTACTCCCAGGTCTTTTTCAGATCCCACTTTCTTTACTTCCTTTGTTCCAATTTTATATTATCTTGATATTCTTTTTTACTTTTTTCTGAACTCCATTATGCTACATTTGTTAATGTTGAAGTCTACTTCCCACTTATGACTCCATTTCTAAACCTCGTTCAGGTTTCTCTGTAGTAATTCACAATCCATTTCAGTATTCACTTTCCTCAGCAATTTAGCATAATCTACAAAGAAGCTCAAGCCCCCTATTGATTATGAAGATGATGGTGTTAGAAATAGGACTATAGTGTTATGTTGTGTGTTACATATGAGTGATTTGTTTAATTAATTTCATTTGTCTCAACTCCAAACTCAAAGTAAAACACAAACAACAAATCTACATGGTACCGCGGATGGGAAACCATGCCGTCTAGTAATGAATACAGGGGCCGAGAAGATCCTCATCAAGACGGACTTGGTGACCACGAGGGGGCTTCCAGCTGTCCACCAGGAACCCTTCAGTGTTACTGGGCACTGCATGCGACTCAAGGGGCCAATGCAGGCTCATATTGGCATGGGTATTGTGGAGGAATAGCTGCCGGTGTAAGCTGCCAGTGCAGAGGAGCCTTGCCTGCTGGGCCTGGATTAACTGATGGAATGTGAGGTGGTCATCGACTTCAGGAGTCGGATGCTGAGGGTACACAGTGAAGAGGTGTCTTTGATCCTCCCGGACATTGCCTAACAGGTAAGTGAACCACAGTTAGCAGACCCCCAGACCAGAGGCATAATCATGGCAGAGCAAGAGAGTAAAAGTCCACAGAAATCAAAAGTGAAGCCACAGCCGAAAAGTGATGCAAATGAATGACAGCCAGGTGATGCAGGAACAATCAGGAAGGAGCTGCCTGATCACCTTATGGATCTGGCACTGAGGGGCTCTACATGTCTGACTGAGGGACATACTGAGGTGATGTGTCGTCTCCTGTCCCAATTCTCTGATGTGTTCAGAAGTGGAGCCATGGGTGTCAGCTGTACATTGTTGGTGCATTACACAATTGGCACCAATGAAGGCCCACTGATCAAGCAATCACAGTGGAGACTCCTAACAGCAAAACAAGCAGAGATGGAACAAACTGTGCAAGAGATGGCCACTTTGGGTTTAGTGGAGAATTCCAAGCGGCTCTGCATTGACTACTGGGCCCTAAATGCAGTGACGATGAAGGATTCGTATTCCTTACCCAGGATCGACGACACGTTTGATGCACTGACAGGAGTACAGTGGCTCTCCACGCTGGATCTCAAGTCAGGCTACCACGAAGTAGAGATGAGGGAGGCAGACAAGAAGAACACCGTTTTCTTGTTCGTGGAGGGCTTGTGACACTTCAACATGATGGTCTTCGGCCTGTATAATGCCCCTGGGTTTTTCAAATGCCTCATGAAAAAGGTCCTAGAGGGTACAGTGGAGGGCGGTCATATAGAACTTGGATGGCGTACTAGATTTTTGAGGAATTTTCCAGCAGGAGCTGGAGCGACAGGGGGATGGGGGGGGGGGAGGTTCTACGGCACCCGAGGAAGTTGAACCTCAAGCTCAGCCCCCAGAAGTGCACCCTCTTCCAGCATGAGGTACCGTTCCTGGGTCACTTCATGGGCAGGGATGAAGTCTGTATCAACCAGCTGAAGGTGACAGCTGTGGGAAGTTGACCAAAGCCCATCTGTGCATTTACCTACTTGTATTTTATGGGAAGCGGAGCTATGCTCATGGTGTCCCGCCTTTGTATCTTGCAATGTCTAGTTTGCTCTTAAATTCATGAATGGTTTTTGCACACACTACTATTTCGTCCAGTTTGTTCCAAGTGTCCACCACTCTGTGGAAAACTGTTCTTCTTCAGATCTCTTCTATAACTATCTTTGAGTTTCTTGGCATGTCCTCTTGTGTTTCTCTTGTCCCAATTTAACAAGTCCTCTCTATCGATTATTTCTGTGGCCTTCATGATTCTATAGATGGTCAGTAGGTCATTTCTCTCTCTTCTTTGCTCCAAAGTCAGTAACTCCAATGTAGCCAGTCTCTCTTCATATGACAAGTTTGAAAGTGCTGGAGCCATTTTTGTGGTTGCTCTCAGGATTCTTTCAATTTTCTTTATATTCGTTTTAGTACTGGGTGACCACAATGTTGCCACATATTCTAGTCTAGACCTTATCAGTATGACCAATATTTTTTTAATCATATCTTTGTCCAAATAGGTGAATACCACTTTTATTGATCTTAGTAAGTTATAAGATTCTCCAACAATTTTGTTTATTTTTTTATCAGAGGACAAGCCATTTGAGATAATTATTCTCAGATCTTTTTCAGATCCCACTTTCTTTACCTCCTTAGTTCCAATTTTATATTGTCCTGATATTCTGTTTTTACTTTTTCCAAACTCCATTATGTCACACTTCTGAATGTTGAAGTCCATTTCCCATTTCTGACTCCACTTACATACCTTCTTCAGATCTTCCGGTAGTGATTCGCAATCCGTTTCGGTTTTTATTTTCCTCAACAATTTAGCGTCATCTTCAAAGAAGCTCATGTAACATTCCAAATCATCATCCACATCATTCACATAAATAGCGAACATTATTGGAGTCAATACAGATCCTTGCAGATCTCCACTTATCACCTCCTTCCAACCTGAATACTTTTATCTGAGTACTACTCTCATTTTTCTACCATTCAAGAAGTCCTGCATCCAGGTTGGCAGGTTACCTTGTATTCCTCCTATATTTTCATTTTTTTTTTAACATTTTTTTTTGTGTGGTACCTTGTCGACAGCTTTTTGTAAGTCCAAGAAAGCACAATCAGTCCATCCATTTCTTTCTTGTATTGCATCTATTAGTGTTAGCTTCACTGCTACTAACACTTCAGTAAGTCACTTTTTCATCTGTAGGCCCCATGCCACTCTCATAGTGTAATTTTTTAGTCCAGTTCCATTAATCAGTTCGAAGGTGAATTAAACGTATTTTTCTTTTCTCTTTTCTTTGCTAATCAGTTACACTTGGTTATTCAAGCTACACCAAGGGACTCCCACCTGGGATCCTCTTACACCCACCAAACCAATCTGCTCCAACGTCATGATTTAATTCATCCAATAACTTTGAATGTTACAAATAAGTGCCACCCTTTTAGGGCGTGACTTTATTTCCATGCACCAATAATTTTTCTCTTCCTCCACCCTTTTCTCCAACCAGAAAGACTGTTATACTGTCTCAAGTAATATTGTTTACACAAGCAATTTGTCACAAGCAGAACAAGCTCTGGGTTTACATTCAGTCACATCAGCACTTTTGATCTCCACTCCAACCAATATTTACAAATACAAGATGGTAAGCTAGAATATGCAATTCAGCAACTTACCGTCGGCCATTGTATCATAACAACCGAATATAGAATTTACATATCGTTTCACCCACCCCTTGATCTACCTAAATGTCTACCTCTATCTACCGGCCTCTTACAATTAGTCTTGAGTAAAAACAGATTAATTTTGTGGTATATGATCTTCCCTGTCTGAACCCAAATTGTCTTGGGTTTATTATATTATTTTCTTCCAGGTGTTTTACCCATTTATTCTTGATAATTCTCTCACATATTTTGCCCGTAGTGCTTGTTAGTGAGACTGGTCTATAGTTAGTTGGTTCTTTCTTGTTTTCTCCTTAATATATTGGTACAATGTTGGCATTTTCCTAGTCTTTTGGTATTTTTCCTTCTTTAAGTGAGCAACTTATTATGTTATATATTTTGTCCATTAGTTCTTCTTTGCATTCTTTTAGAATCCAATTTGCAATTCCATCTAGGCCATGCAATTTTCTAACATCAAGGTTTGTTAAATGTTCTATTATTTCTTTTTTGTTATTATTTCACTCATGGGGGTGAGATCGCACTTCACTTCCTTCGTCCCAATACTGTATCTCTTCTCTAGTGAAAACCGACTTGAAGTGATTATTCATGACTTTGGCCATTTCTAGATCTTCTGTGTATTTTGTATTTCCATGGTGTACTTTCACAATTTCCAAATTATTTTTAAGTTTACTATTTACATATCTATAGAATAGCTTGGGTTGCTCATTGCATTTTTCTATAATGTCTTTTTCACGGTTCCTTTTTTCTTCTCTTTACACTTTTACATACTTATTTCTATAATTTATGTATATTTGCCATTTTCCAGGATTTTTATCTTTATTCCATATTTTCCAAGCTCTGTCTTACTGCATCTTCTGTTGAACTAGCATTTAATATACACTCACTCTTGTTTCTGTCTTAGTACGTGTCTATTGTCTCCTTCATTATAATATGTATTTACCTAATTGTATTTATCTAGCTGTAGTATACAGAAAAGGAGCAATGTTTGTGAATGCCAATCTCCTACTCTCTAATTGATAATGACTAGCTTCAAATTCATATATGGTTCTAATTTGGTCTATATCCTTAATCTTTAATTATCATAGATTTGGAAAGAAATTAAAAGAGGAAGAAGAGGCAAATCAAGTAGAGAAGAAAAGGTAAAAAGTGCAGAGGGAGAGATGATAATGGAAGAGAGGGCAGTGAGAGGAAGGTGAGCAGAGTATTTTAGGGAGTTGCTAAATGTGAAGGAGGATAGGGAGGGAAAGGTAGTTGCAATGGGAAACATTAAGAAAATGACCGTGATGAGTGAAAAAAATGGAGGAGTAATAAGGAAAAATGAAGCGAAGGCAGTTGTTAAGATGATGAGAGCAGGTAAGGCATCTGGTTTGGATGGATGCCATGCAGAATGTCTGAAAAAAGTAGGTACAGTGATGGTAGACTGGCTAGTGAGGTTATCTAGTGTTTGTTTAAGAGAGGGTAGAGTGTCGGAGTACTGGAGGATTGCCTGTATAGTTCCACTTTACAAGGGAAAACGGGGACAAATGTGTGAGTGTAGTAGTTTCAGAGGGATCAGTTTGTTAAGTGTAGTCGGGAAAGTTTATGGGAGGGTCTTGATTGAGAAAATTAGGAGAGGAACAGAGGGTGTAATTGGTGAGGAACAGTGTGGTTTTAGGACAGGTAGGGGCTGTGTAGGTCAGATCTTTGTGGTAAGACAGATATGTGAAGATGCTATAGGAAAAGGAAAGGATTTTGGTTTTTTTTATTGATCTGAAAAGGCTTATGGCAGGGTAGACAGGAAGGCACTGTGGGAGGTATTGCAGATATATTGGTAGGAGGAAAGCTGTTAAGACCAGTTAAGTTTTTATGAGAGTAGTAGAGCTTGTGTTAGGATTAGAAATGGAGAGAGTTAGTGATTTGAGGTAAAGGTAGGACTTCGTCAGGGATGTGTTATGTTGCCCTGGCTGTTCAATTTATACAAGGATGAGGTGGTGGGAGAGGTAAATGCAAGGATAGTGGGTCAGGGATTAGAGATGGTTACAGAAAATGGAGAAAAGTAGAAGATAAGCTGGTTGTTGTTAGCTGACAACACTGCACTTGTAGCAGGATCAGAGGAGGAATTGAGAAAGTTAATGACAGTTTGGGAAGGTGTGCAAAAGAAGTAAGTTGAAGATAAATGTAGGTAAAAGTAAGGTGATGACATGTACAAGGGGAGAAAGTTGCAGCAGGCCTGAAGGGAGAGAGACTAGAGGAAGTGGATAGTTTTAGGTACTTGGGTGGCAATGTGGTAAGAAAGGGATGAGTGGGGATGGAGGTAGAATGTAGATTGAAAGAAGTGAGTAAATGCCTTGGGGGATTAATAAGTGTAATGAGGAATAGACATTTGGGAGTGGATGCTAAGAGGAGATTGTATGAAGGAGTGATTGTGCTACCAGCACTGTACGGGGCAGAAACATGGAACATAAGAGAGGAAGAGAAAAGGAGTTTGAATGTGTTTGAGATGAAATGTCTGAGAAGTATGATAGGGGTTACTAGGCTGGATAGGGCGAGAAATGAGGAGGTGAGGAAAAGAAAAGGGGTGGAAAGGGAGTTGGGAGATAGGGTTGATGAAAGAGTATTAGGATGGTTTGGACACATGGAAAAATGTGTAAAGAAAGATTAGTAAAAGAGGTGTGGAAGGCAGATGTGGAAGGAGTGAACATGAGGGGGTGACCTAGGATGAGATGGATGGATGGGGTAACATGGGCATAGGGAACATAAGAACATAAGAATGAAGGAGACTGCAAGAGACCATAAGGCCTACACTAGGCAGCTCTGTATCCGTCACCACCTGTCATCCCCACCCATAAAGTTGTCTGATCGTTTCTTAAAACAATTTACAGTTTCAGCGATTACTACATGTTTACTAAGTTTATTCCATTCGTGGACCACCCTATTAGTAAACCAATTCTTGCCTATTTCCTTTTTAAATCTAAATTTGTCCAGTTTAATATGATGAGCTTGTTTGCATCACCCTTGTTAACGCCTTCGATCCACTTGAACACCTCTACTAGATCACCCCGCACTCTGCATCTTTCCAGAGAATGCAAGTTATGGTGCCTAAGCCTCTCTTCGTAAGGCAAATTTCTGAGTCCATGTATCATTTTGGTCATTCTTCTCTGTACTGATTCTAGTAAATTGATGTCCATTCTGTAGGACGGAGACCAAAACTGTACCGCATAGTCAAGGATGGGTGTAACTATTGCTAGATAGAGTTTAATAATTACCTCTGTACTACTATTCGTTACCATCCTAGCAATGAAACCTAATGCTTTGTTAGCTTTATTCCTGGCACTAATGCACTGTTTCCTGGTTTTAATGTCTGGACTCACTAGAACTCCCAAGTCTCTCTTGCACTCAGTTTTCTCTAAAATCATGTTATCTAAGCTGTATCTATTTTCGGTGTTGCGTAGCTCTACGTTTAACATGCTACACTCAGAGATATTGAAGTTCATTTGCCATTTCACCGACCATGTTAACAATTTGTTAAGATCATCCTGCAGAATCTCTGCATCGTCTCCTGACCTAATTAGGCATCCTATTTTAGTGCTGTTAGCAAACTTACTAACATCACTATTTATCCTGTCGTCTAAGTCATTTATGTATATAAGAGGGGAATGTCTGTTGAGGAAGGATGTGAGAGGACAGAAGATAGGGGTGAATCAAGAAGGGTTATGTATGGATGATGCTGTGATGCATGAGGGGGAGTGGGTGGGGGATGGGGGGTGAGGGAGTATGTACAAGAAATAAAATGACTCAGCGCAAAGAAATTTCTTCCCATCGTCTCTTTTTCTGCATGAGTAGACAGAAAGGGGGGTTCGCCAAATTAATGAAGCGGCCTTGCTGTGGATGTGCTGTGTCTTGTGACACTGCTTCTGACCCAGGTCAGTGGACAAGATGCAGGGATGATCCATCATCCAGGAAGTGCCAAGATAAGAGGGAGGAAAGAGGGTAAAGGGGAGTGGAGTATGTAGGGGATGGAATGGGTGGGAGTGGTTTCTATGCCTTTGTCTTTTGGCTACCTCCTGTGTAAGGGAAAAAAAGCCTTTGGTATGTGTATGTATCTATCATAGATTTGAATTTGTTCCAGCTTAGGCTATATCATTTAAATTATTCCAAATTTCTATGCATTTATAGAAAACTGCATTTCTTCACATCCTTTAGACATGTGTAGTTTTTCTTAATTTGTTCACATGACCTCATAAAGCCCTCCTATCTAATCAAGAGCTATTTTCTGTCAGTGTAGTTCATCTCCTTTAGCGACATGAATAATACAATCACAGGACCTCTTTCTGTTTTATTTTTCAAAATTGGCAGATAGGAACCAGCTTGGTTGTTGTGTTTTGTATTCCTTTGACCTTGTTCATATCATTCTGTGTGGGGAACACACCACTGATAAATATTCTAGTTTTGGATGGATCATATGCTCTCTTCATCCATTTTGTGAAAAGACACAAATTTTCTGGACAATTATGCTGATATGTTGTGTCACATCTCATTGCAAAAAAAAAAAAAAAAAAAAAAAAAAAAAAAAAAAAAAATTAAAATATATATATATATATATATATATATATACATATGTATATATGTGCGTGCATATATATATGTATCATACTAACATGTAACAAAAATAAATAGATAAAATAAAAATAATTATTTCCTTAAAGGGAGAGCAATTCCCCATAAGCTTTGCTTCACGCTCTCCCTTTTCAACAAGTAATTTGTAAAATTTTTGTATATATGTATGTATAAACTGTATTCTATTTTGTTGAATAAACCTTAACTAACTAAGGTGACAGGTTGTCTTTTATCAACACCACCAAATCTTTCTCCTATTTTGCTTTTGTAATGGATTTGCTTCCCAAGGAATAGTTTAAAAATAGTCTTCTGAATTCATTCACCATTTCTAGTAATTTGCATTTTTTATATTGAAAATTATTTTCCATTCTTGGCTCCATACAAAAATGTGGATCTCTACTGATGCTAAACCAAACATTAGCTAAACAACCCTGTATATCTATATATTTCAATGTAGTTGTATATAGACTCACCTTGTGGTGTGTGATGGTCCTCAGAAAGTGTTGTGGATGAAACTTTGGGATTGTAACGAGTTTGCAGCCCATCATCATACTAAAACTCAAATGAGCTAACATTCCACCAATATGGAAGAAAGGCAGAAAGCCTACAACATTTTCCTGTTTCTCTCCTGCATAAAACAAGAAAAAACTTACATTATATTCCAATAATACAATGAATAAAGTTCTGATTGGTACAGTTACGAGTTAATCTAGATACTAGAAGTGGAGGAGGAATGAGGATGTCTCAAGGAGGGAGTCACAAGGTGTGCAAAGATGGTGAGTGGAACAAAAAAGATGGGAAGAAATACAAGGAAAGGTAGCAAGTGGTGGGATGATAAAGCAAAGAAGGTTGTAGAAGAAAAGAAACAAGTATTAACATATTGGTCACAAAATAGGATGAGAGAATCATATGAGAGGTACAAAGAAAAGAGAAATAAAGCATAAGAATGGGACAGGGCGGGGATAGGGTTAGGCATCCTTCTCCCTGTAGCCGTAAAGAGGACATTAAAAAGAAAAAAGAAAAGAAAATAATAAAGGCATAAGAAAGTCTGGGAGGAGTTTTCCAACTAGTACCCTAAGGTTTGGGTCTTTTAATGTGTGTGGATGTGGTACAGATGAGAGTAAAAGGGAAGAGATAGGCAGAATTTTTGTGAGATGAAAGATGGATGTGTTGGTATTGAGTGAAACTAAGTTGAAAGAGAGGGGTGAGTTTGAGTTTGGGAGTGTAGTCGGGAGGATCTCAGGAGTGAAGAGAGGATGAGGGAGAGAATGGGTGGCTATACTAGTAAGTGAAGAGATAGGGAAGTGTGGTAGAATTGAAGGAGGTTTCTTTAAGGTTAATGTGGATGAAAGTGAAACTGGGGAGGGAGTTGTGGGTTTTTGTAAGTGCATATGGGTGTGGTAGCGAGAAGATTGTAGAGGAAAGGGATTTTTTTTTATAGATTTAAACGAGTGCATAGAGATATTAGGGAGAAATGTCAATGTAGATGTATTAGGAGACCTTAATTATAGGGTAGGAAGTGAACCAATAGATGAAGTGGTTGGTAAGTGTGGAGTTACAGGAAAAAACCGGAGTGAACAGTTGATGGTGACGTGTCTAGAGAGTTGATGATAGGTAATACAATATTTAGGAAGAAAGTCAAGCATAAGTACACATGGGAGAGGGTGGTGGATGGAAGTGTGGTATAGCGTTATTGGACTTTATAGTGGTAACCAGGAGTATAGTAGGAAATGTTAAGGATATACATGTTCTAAAGGGAGACAGTGGGGGAATATCAGATGATTTTTTGGTGGAAGGGGAGTTGGGAGCAGAGGATAGATGGAGAAAGAGGAAAATTGCAGAAGGTAGGTAGGTGCTTAAAGTGAACTACTTAAATGAGAAAGACAAGGAAAAGGAGTATGTCACGTCACACCGGGTTCATACTCGTGATGTGACATATTCATTCCTGGAGCATGACTACACTGTGTTGTGCAACCCCTCGGTGTGACCTATAACACGGACCAAATATGGAGCGGCGTAAGTCCGACGGTGGTGAAGACGGCGTCCCCTCTCTTGACCACCTTAGCCCTATGGGGTGAGAATGAACAATGATTCCTTGTCCGCTAAGACTGTTGACCTAGAACGCACGCGAAAGCTCTCGTAGGCAAGCGGCGGAGTGGTACGAAACCAACGCCGCCCGCTAGCTGAGGTCAAGGGGCGCATTAACCAAGAAGAAGGAGGCGAATTAGCGCCTCCCCTCCTTTTCTACCTCACTGTCTTGTAGGTTAAGGTATAAGCTAGGGAATTATTGTGAACCCTCTCCATGCATAAATAAAGGAAGTAATGGATGTGTGGAGTTGGGTGGATAGGGATAGGAAAATGTGTATTAAGATAAGTTGGCACTTGGGCAGTAGCACCTGTGTTGTGCGGCTGGGGTATAAATCCGGGGGTGCAGACACCCACGCTGCTCTCTCCGCACTCGACCTCTGCACATTGTCGGTACTTTGTAAGAGATATTCTCACTAGTTGTGTTAGTAAATATTTCAGTGATTTTGTATATCTTCTTTCTTTATCCTGGCGTGTTGGATGTATTTATAAAGGGGCGATTCTTCTCCGAGACTCTGGATTGTAGGAATTACTCAAACTCTGTTTTAGAGTTTGATGTAACACACAAAAACAGAGCTTAGGGCATGACAGAGTACAAGAAGAAGCTGAGAGAGGAGTGGGAGGGAGTGAAGGATAGAGTAGAACTATAGGTGGAGGAGGAATAGGGATAGCTCAAGGAGGAAGTCGTAAGGTGTGTAGATGGTGTGTGGAACAAGGAGGATGGGATGAAATACAAGGAAGGGTAGCGAGTGGTCGGATGAGGGAACAAAGAAGGTTGTAGAAGAGAAGAAGCGAGCTTTCACAAATCGGTTACAAAATAGGATGATAGAATCATACAAGAGGTACAAAGAAAAGGGAAGTAAAGCATAAGATAAAGGAGGCAAAGAGGAGAGCAGATGTGAAGTGGGGTAAGAGTATGACAGAAATTTTTGAAAGTGATAAAAAGGTGCTTTGGAAAGAAATTAAGAGAGGAAGAGGAGGCGAATCAAGTAGAGAAGAAAAGGTAAAAGGTGCAGATGGATAGATGATAGTGGAAGAGAAGGCAGTAAGAGGAAGATGGGTAGAGTATTTTAGGTGGCAACTAAATATGAAGGAGGATAAGGAGGAAAGGTAGTTGTAGTGGGATGTAATAAGAAAATGATCGTGATGAGTGAGGAAAATGGAGGATAAGGAACAATGAGGTGAAGGCAGTTAAGATGATGAGAGCAGGTAAGGCACCTGGGTTGGATGAATGTCATGTGGAATGTCTAAACAGAGGAGGTACAGTGATGGTTGACTGGCTGGTGATGTTTGTTTAATGTTTGTTTAAGAGAAGTTAGAGTGCAGGAGGACTGGAGGAGTGCCTGTATAGTTCCACTTTAAAAGGGAAAAGGGGACAAGTGTGAGTGTAGTAGTTTCACATG
Organism: Oratosquilla oratoria; assembly: GCF_046742065.1. Taxonomy (NCBI): domain Eukaryota; kingdom Metazoa; phylum Arthropoda; class Malacostraca; order Stomatopoda; family Squillidae; genus Oratosquilla; species Oratosquilla oratoria. The sequence continues at coordinate 6,898,067 of NC_134815.1, read as the reverse complement.
GATCAGCTTTTAAGTGTAGTTGGGAAGGCTTATGGGAGGGTTTTAATTGAGAGGATTAGGAGAGGAACAGAGGGATTGGTGAGGAACAGTGTGGGTTTGGGACAGATAGGGGTTGTGTGGATCATATTTTTGTGCTAAGACAGACATTTGAGAAAGCTATAGGAAAAAGTTAAGGATATATTATAGGCTTTTATGGATTCAGAAAAGACTTGTGTAGGGTAGACAAGAAGGCACTGTGGGAGGTATTGCAGATATAAGGGATAGGAGAAAAGCTGTTAAGAGCATTCAAGAGTTTTTACGAATGTAGTAGAGCTTGTGTTAAAATCAGAAATGGAGCGAATGGTTTGAGGTAAAGGTGGGACTTCATCAGGAATGTGTTATGTCACCTTGGTTGTTCAATTTATACACGGGTGGGGTGGTGGGGGAGGTAAATACATAGGAAATGGGTCAGGGATTGAATATGAGTAAAGAAAATGGAGAAAAGTGGGATAAAAGCCAGAGGAGGAATTGAGGAAGTTATTGTCAGAGCTTGGGAAAGTATGCGAAAGAAGATAAATGTGGGTAAAAGTAAGGTGATGAGATGTACAAAAAGAAAAAGTAGCAGCATAATGGAAGTGAGTATTAAGGGAGAGAGACTAGAGGAAGTGGATAGTTTTAGATACTTGGGTGTGGATGTGACTGGAAAGTGGCAGGGGTAGAACGTAGATTGAGAAAAGCAAGTAAATGCTTTGGAGTATTAAAAAGCGTAATGAGAAATAGACATTTGGGAATGGATACTAAAAGGAGATTGTTTGAAGGGGTGGTTGTGCTGACAGCACTGTATGGGGCAGAAACATGGAACAAAAGAGGAAGAGAGGAGAAGTTTGAATGTATTTACCTAGTTGTATCGTACGGGAAGGGGAGTTACACTTGTGGTGTCCCATGTCTGTATCTCGCCATAATTTGCTCTTAAATTCTTGTGTTGCTTTTGCACACACTATTGTTTTATTTAGTATGTTCCATATATCACCACTGTGTCCACTGTGTGGGGAAAGCTATTTTTTCATGTCTTTTCTATAAATGTCCTTTATGAGTTTCTTTCCATGTCCTCTTGTGTTTCTCTTATCCCAATTCAGTAAGTCATCTCTATCAAGCTTTTCTACACCTTTCATAATTCTGTAGTTGGTCAACAAGTCACCTCTTTCTCTCCTTTGTTCCAGAGTTGGGAGTTATCATTTTGCCAATCTTTCTTCATATGACATTTTTGATAGTGTTGGGGCCATCTTCGTAGTTCCTCTCTGGATTCTTTCAATTTCCTTTATATTCTTTTTAGTACCGGGTGACCATGGAATGGAGTAGAAAGTGGGAGATGAAATTCAATATCAAGAAGTGTAGTATAATGGAATTTGGAAGAAGCAAAAAAGAATAGTGAGATCATATAAATTGGGAGAAGAAGAAATTAAAAAAGTAGAAAATGAGAAGGACCTGGGAGTCATTATTATGAATAATATGTCCCCTGAGAAACATAATTTTTTTTTTTTGAGAAACTTATAATTTGATAAGAACAGTCAAAGTGACATTTACATACCTGGACAAAGAAATAGTGAAGAAAATACTAGTCACTTTGATAAGACCAAGATTGGAGTATGCAGCGATGACGTGGTCACAAAGTACAAAAAAATGTATAACAAAACTTGAAAGAATACAAAGAGCAATTACGAAATTGGCACCAACACTCTCAGAACTATCATATGAAGAGAGACTAGCAAAACTTGAGCTACAGACATTAGAGCAAAGAAGAGAGAGATGAGACTTGATAACTATTTATAGAATCATGAAATGCATAGAAACTATTGATAGAGAGGTCTAATAAAATGGGATAGTAGAGATACAAGAGGACACGGAAAGAAAATCAAGAAAGACAGTTATAGAAGAGACCTGAAAAAGAACAGCTTTCCTCACAGAGTAATAAACATTTGGAACAAGTTAGATGAGAAAGTGGTGTGTGCAAAAACAACACACGAATTTAAAAACAGTCTGGATAAAACGAGATATGACGATGAGATATGAAGACGAGATACCATGAGCATAACTCCCCTTCCCATAAAATACAACTAGGTAAATACACACATGTACGTCGGATTCACAGCGAAGATTGGACCTCGGGAAAAGAAGTGCAATTTTAGTGGATCTCAACGACGAGGAAGTAATTTTGTTGTATAAGTAGGGAAGGGGAAAGCTCGTGGTGTAGTGTTAAAGTGAAGAAAAAGGAGAAATGGAAGGAAATGGAAGGAAATGAGAAAGGAGATGAACGGGCTCCCCCGGACATCAGAAGAAATGTCAACAAGAGGGCTGCAGACAATGCAGGTGAAATTGAAAATATCAGTAAAAGTATTAAGTTTAAAAATACAGATAAGAACAGCACAATAGAAAGTGGAGATAATGAGCGGGGGGGGGGGGATGCCAACCTCCCCGATTAGCAAGTCTAGAGGAAAAACTGGAGAAAATGACCAAACATTGGGAGGTAAGGTTCAACCAACTTACACGGATTACGGAAAGAGTTGATAAATTGGAAGAACTAAAGAAGGAGAAACAAAACCTAACTAAAGAAATAGAAGAATTAAAAAGACAGTTAAAAGAATTAAAAGATGAGAAGGAGGAATTAAAGAAGAAGAATAAAGAGAGTAAAGAGCCCATAGCAAAAGAAGTACAGGATTGGAAAAAAATCTAAGAGAACAACAAATTTGCATTTAAAGATATAGTGACACAACAGATGAAAGAACAAAAAAGGACACGATTATTAAAGTGATGAGAGAGAAG
>NC_134815.1:6887768-6890268 GCF_046742065.1 Oratosquilla oratoria | reverse complement strand
TATGGTGTACCGTACCCACCCTTTTCATTCTTCGTAGGGTTTGTGAAGGAGATGGCAAAGGTCAAGAATAATCCATGTTTCGCCTTTCATGACCTCGGTGCTGACAGGTTTATAAAACCAGAAAAGCCACCTTCCTCTAAGTTTCCCCAAGTACACGTGAAGAAGACCGACACCACACTGCCCGGTGGTAGTAAAACGACCACGATTGCTGACAGGTCAGTTAACACTGCTAGTTCCACCGATCAAGGAAAGGCAGAAAAAGAGAGGTTTTGTGTTTTCCACAACGCCAACGTGCATGATTTGAATTTCTGCAGGGCCTTCCGTACCATGTCTGTCAGCGAAAGGAAGGATTTCTTAAGTGATAAAGGTATATGTCATAAATGTTGCAAAGATGACCATCCTCCCTCCAGCTGCAGAGAAAGACTGTTCTGTAAGCTCTGTAAGGCCTCCAGTCACGTGGCTGCCTTACACTACGATGGACCCAGACAAAAAGGAAATTCCATTCAAGCTGTAACACAGCAAGGAAGGGAGGCTGCTCAAGATAAGACACCTCGCGCCCCTGTAGTCAACCAAGTGTCGCTTCCCAATGTTCTTACTCCTGTAGTAAAGACTCATGGAGGGGAGGACGCTGCTGTCAATTCAAAGTGTACCTTGATATGCAGTAACCCCACCTCCATGAGTAAGTCCTGTGCCAAGACCTTCTTGGTGAAAGTTTATCCTGAAAGTAAGCCAGAGCTCGGGGTGTGGTGTTATGCCATCCTAGACGATCAGTGCAATTGCTCTTTAGCAAGGTCTGAGTTTTTCGATTTGTTTGACAAGCAGAGCAAACGGGTTTCATATCGTCTAGCTACCTGTGCAGGTGTAACGGGCGCTTCTGGGCGCACCACCAAAAATTACACCATCGTGTCGTGGCATAACTCACATGAGGTACATGTCCCTCTGCTAGTGGAATGTGACAGCATTCCGAATGTGAGAGAAGAGATACCCACTCCTGCCATAGCTCGCGGCTATCCCCATCTGTCCGACCTGGCTGAATGTATTCCGCCTCTAGTCCCCGAGGCTGAGATTCTACTCATCATTGGTCGAGATGTACCTTCAGCCCATTACATTTTTGACCAGAGAATCGGACCTGTCAATGCCCCTCTAGCTCAACAGACCAGCCTGGGATGGGCAATCATTGGGGAAGTGTGTCTCCACGGCACTTGTATGCCTTCTGTCATTAGCAGTTTCAAAACGTCCTTTGTACATGATAGGCGTCCCTCCATAGTCGCACCATGTGGTAACCAGATTCACGTCTCTGAAGTAAAGGATGATTTGTTCAAAGTAACCAAAGATGATGACAAGACTGCCCTGTCGATTGAAGACAGGAAGTTCCTAGATGTCATGAACACAGAGTTCCGGAAGGATCAAAGTGGCCATTGGGTCGCGCCACTGCCTTTCCGTCCTAATGTTGTAGCCACCAGTAATAATAGAGACTTTGTGTGGCACCGCACACTGTCTCTCCATCGTAGCCTCAGCACAAAGCCTGAAAAACGTCAACATATGATGGCCTTCATGCAAAAGATGTTAGATCGTGGGCATGCTGAGGTTGCACCACCATTGAAGTCCGATCAGAAGTGCTGGTATCTTCCCTTGTTTGGGGTGTACCACCCTAAGAAACCTGACAAGATCAGAGTTGTGTTCGACTCTTCTGCCAAATCCAGAGAGTTCTCCCTAAATGACATGCTGATGTCAGGTCCTGATATGACAAACAGCATTCTCGGGATTCTTCTACGTTTCCGTCAGGAAGCTGTAGCAGTGGCAGCTGATGTAGAACAGATGTTCTACAACTTCAAAGTGAAGACTGAGCAAAGAGATTACCTCAGATTCTTCTGGTACAAGGATAACGACCCTGACCAAAAGTTGATTGAGTATAGGATGACTGTTCATGTCTTTGGAAATACTCCATCCCCGGCCATTGCCACCTATGGCCTGCGTAAGTCTGTAGAAGATGCCTCTCCTGAAGTTCGTTATTTCATAGAGAACAATTTCTACGTGGATGATGGGTTAGCATCTCTGCCAGATGCCGAGACTGCTTACAAGTTAATCCAAGACTCTAAGTCAGCACTCCAAGAAGGAGGACGCTTACGCCTGCACAAGATCACTTCCAACAGTAAAGAAGTACTGTCGAAGTTTGCCACCAGTGAGCTGGCTGATAACCTTCAAGAGCTGAACCTAACTTCCGACTCCATGCCTATGCAATCTAGCCTAGGTCTCTTATGGGATATCCAAAAGGATGTTTTTGTGTATAAATTTATTGATTCAGACAAACCTGTGACCAAAAGAGGTATTCTGTCTGTCGTAAATAGTCTGTTTGACCCTATGGGCTTCTTAGCTCCAGTAATAATAGTGGGAAAACTACTCCTGAGGGAGATAACTAACCTAAAGTGTGGTTGGGATGAACCCATGCCAGCTAAGATCCACAACAAATGGTCCAGGTGGCTAACGTCCTTAAGGAACC
>NC_134815.1:6860268-6882768 GCF_046742065.1 Oratosquilla oratoria | reverse complement strand
AAGAACAAACTGAAGACTCAGTTATCAAAGTGATGAGACAGAAGGAGAATATTGTAAGAGACTTAGCAGACAAAAAGAAATGTATAATTATATTAGGAATGGAAGAGAAACATAACCCAGATAGAACCACAAGAATCAAAGAGGAAAATGAAAAAGTAAGAAACTTACTAGAATTAGTTCAGGAAGATGAGCCAGAAATAATGAAACAAATCGAAGAGAAATTCAGACTCGGGAAATATAGTACAGACAAGACCAGACCAATTAAGATTAAATTCAGGTCACAAACGACGGCAGAGAATATCTTGTCCAAAACAGGGAAACTAACAACAAGTGAACAATATAAAAAGGTATGGATAAAAAGGGAAATGAATAAAGAGGAAAGAGAGGAGGAAATAAGGAAAAGACATGAAGCTAAGAAAAAAAAAAAAAAAAAAACGAGACCAGAACGGAGACAGAAAAACAAGAATTCTACTGGAGAGTAGTGAATATGAAATTGAAGAAATGGAAAATAACAGAGAGAAACACAAAAGAAACAGAGAATACAATGGAAATAACAGAAAGTTAAAAGTATCCTACACAAATATAGATGGATTAATAACAGGACTGAATGAACTGAACAAATATCTGAAAGAAAAAGATCCGGACATAATGGGAATTGTTGAGACAAAATTAAAAGGTCCACTACCACCCAACAGCATAGGACACAATGCATATAATTATTGGATTAGAAACAGAGAGAAAAAACAAGGGGGTGGAGTTATGTTCCTGACTAAGAAGGATATAAGCGTGAAGAGTGTCACATATGGGAACAATAGAGTAGAGATGATCATGATAGAAGTAAATGATAGAGATAAGAAGAGCAGAAAGTTTGTAATAAACTACGTGCCCCCAAAAACAGCCTCGTGGGAAGAGAATGAACATAAAAGCATGTTAGAAGACACAAGAATAACACTAAACAAGATAATGGAAGATGGAGGAAGAATAGTTATGATGAGCGACTATAATTGCAAAGAAATATGCTGGGAAGAGATGACCGTAAAGGGTGGAGAAGACTCATGGGGAAGTGTTCTACTTGAGATGATTACTGACCACACAATGACACAATGGATCCAAGAGTACACTAGGTATAGAAATGGAGAAGAACCATCGAGACTAGACCTAATAATCACATCAGAACCTGAAATAGTGGAAAAGATAGAATACCAGGCACCAATAAGCAAAAGTGACCACATATTGATAGAACTAGAACTAAATGAGAAAAAACACATGAAAAGAAATGAGCAATATAGAAAAGGAAGATTGATGTATGAAAAAGCAAAATTTGATAAAATAAGAGAATTCTTCCAAAATGAAAACTGGGAAAGAATACATAAAGAAGATACAACAGTAGAAGAGAAATGGAATATTTTGACAAAAATCTATAAAAAAGGAATAGAAAAGTATGTCCTTAGACAAAAACAAGAAAAAGAATATGTAAAGTGTTGGTACAATAAAAGTTGTAGGGAGATAAAAGACAAAAGAGACAAAGCTTGGGCCAAATGGAAGAAAAATAAAAGACCTGAAAAATGGAAAATATATACTTGTTATAGAAATGAATATGTACAAGCGTGCAGAGAGGAAAAGAGAAAATATGAAAAAGATGTCATAGAAAAATGTAAAGATCAACCAAAACTATTCTACAGATTTGTAAACAACAAACTGAAAAACAAACAAGATTTGGAGAGGAAATACACAGAGGAAATTGAAATGGCGGAAATTATGAACAAACATTTTAAATCTGTGTTTACAAGGGAGAACATACAACCTGAAGAGATTGAATGGAAAGAGAAAGTCCCCCCTATGAAAGAAATAGAAGTAACAAAGAATGAAATATTGAAACACTTGAGTAATCTTGATGTCAGAAAATCGCATGGACCAGATGAAATAGCAAACTGGATTCTGAAAGAATGCAGGAATGAACTGGCAGACATAATACATAGCATAATAAACAGTTCCTTGAAAGAAGGTAAAGTTCCAGAAGATTGGAAAAAAAGCAAATATAGTACCTATATATAAAGGGGGAAATAAAGAAGACCCTAACAACTATAGGCCAGTCTCTCTAACAAGTACAATAGCAAAAATTTGTGAAAGAATTGTCAAAAATAGATGGGTAAAATATTTAGAAAAAAACAATGTGCTAAATCCAAGACAATTTGGATTCAGACAAGGACGATCATGCGTCACCAATTTAATATGTTTCTATTCAAGGCTAATAGATATAATACAAGAAAGAGATGGATGGGCTGATTGTGCATTTCTAGACCTAAAAAAAGCTTTTGACAAAGTACCACATAAGAAGTTGCTTAAGAAATTAGAAACTAAAGGAGGAATACAGGGCAAATTGCTTAAATGGATGGAAGACTTTTTGCAAGAAAGAAAAATGAGAGTAGTGATAAGAGACCAGTACTCAAAATGGTATGAAGTAATAAGTGGTGTTCCACAAGGAACAGTGCTGGCCCCAATAATGTTTGTTATATATATTAATGATCTGGATGAAGGAATTAAAAGTTATATGAGCTTCTTTGCAGATGATGCAAAACAATTAAAAAAAAGTGAACACGGAAGAAGATTGTGAATCACTACAGAGTGATCTAAATAAAGTACAGGAATGGAGTAGGAAGTGGGAGATGGAGTTCAATACAAAGAAATGTAGTATAATGGAATTTGGAAAAAGTAAAAACAGAATAACAGGACCATATAAATTGGGAGAGAAAAAATAATTTAAAAAAAGTAGAAAATGAAAAAGACCTGGGAGTCATTGTTATGAATATGTCACCTGAGAAACATATGAATAAGATTTTTGGAGAAACCTATAATTTAATAAGAACAATCAAAGTTGCATTTACATACCTGGATGAAGAAATGGTGAAGAAAATTCTAATCACCCTGATAAGACCAAGATTGGAATATGCAGCAACGATATGGTCACCAAGTACAAAAAAATGTATAAAAAAAACTTGAAAGAATACAAAGAGCAATTACAAAATTGGCACCTACACTCTCAAAACTATCATATGAAGAGAGACTAGAAAAACTTGAACTACAGACACTAGAGCAAAGAAGAGAGAGAGGAGATTTGATAGCTATTTACAGAATCATGAAAGGCATAGAAATTACTGACAGAGAGAATCTGATAAAATGGGATGACAGAAATACAAGAGGACACGGAAAGAAAATAAAAAAAGACAGCTATAGAAGAGATTTGAAAAAGAACAGCTTTCCACACAGAGTAATAGACAGTTGGAACAAGTTAGATGAGAAAATGGTGTGTGCAAAAACAATACATGAATTTAAAAATTGTTTAGATAAAATGAGAAATGAAGACGGGACCCCACGAGCATAGCTCCCCTTCCCGTAAAATACAACTAGGTAAATACAACTAGGTAAATACACACACACACACACACACACACACACACACACACACACACACACACACACACACACACACACACACACACACACACACACACTTTCAACGAACGGACGGCTTGAAGAACGTTCTGAAGAAAAGTGCAGATTGTGGATCCCAACGCAAAGAGAAGTGCCTTTTTGTATTTACAGGGTGGGGGGAAATTGCTCGTGGGGTAGTGGGAAAGTAAGGAAAGAGGAGAAGGGGAGGGATTGCTGGGGAAATGGAAGGTAATGAGGAAGTAGAGGACTTGGCCTTAACAGACCGCCGAAAAGTAAACAAGCGACCGCAAGACGAGCTGGAGGACGACGGAATGTCTAATAAGAATGTAAAGATTAGAAGTATAGATAGGAACAATACAGTAGAAAGTGATGAGAATATTTTCAAGGGATTTAAAGAGAGTGGGGGGGACACAAACCCCCCCCCCCGACTGACAAGACTAGAGAAGAAGGTTGATAAGGTGATCGAGGACTTGGAGAGTAGGTTAGGTCATATGAACACCATTTTACAAAGGGTTGAAAGATTGGAAGAACTAGAAAAGGCGAATAAAAACTTAACTGATGAAATAGAAGACCTAAAAAGACAGTTAAGAGATGTAAAGGTGGAGAATGAGGAATTGAAGAAGAATAGTAAAGAAAACAGAGACAATAGCTAAAGAAAGTAAAAATTGGAAGAAAACCCAAGAAGGAAATAAGGTTTCATTCACTGACATAGTCAAACAGCAATTGAAAGAACATACTGAAGACTCAGTTATTAAAGTGATGAGACAAAAGGAGAATATAGTAAGAGATTTAGCAGACAAGAAGAAATGTATAATTATATTAGGAATGGAAGAGAAACACAACACAGATAGAACCACAAGAATCAAAGAGGAAAATGAAAAAGTAAGCCAATTACTAGAATCAGTTCAGGAAGATGAACCAGAAATAATGAAACAAATCGAAGAGAAATTTAGACTCGGAAAGTATAGCACAGACAAGACCAGACCAATTAAGATTAAATTCAAGTCACAAATGACGGCAGAGAATATCTTATCCAAAACAGGGAAACTAGCAACAAGTGAACAATACAAAAAGATATGGATAAAAAGAGAAATGAATAAAGAGGAAAGAGAGGAAGAAAAGCAGAAAAGACTGGAAGCTAAGGCAAAAAACGAGAACAGAACGGAGTCAGAGAAAGAGAGATTCTATTGGAGAGTAGTGAACATGAAACTAAGGAAGTTCGACATACAAAAGAAAAACATAAGGGAAACAGAGAACACAATGGAAGTGGCAGAAAACTAAGAGTGTCTTACACAAATATAGATGGATTAATAACAGGATTGAATGAGCTGAATGATTATTTGAAAGAAAAAGAACCGGACATAATGGGAATTGTAGAAACAAAATTAAAAGGCCCACTACCACCCAACAGTGTAGGACATGATGCATACAATTATTGGATTAGAAACAGAGAGAAAAAGCAAGGGGGTGGAGTTATGTTCCTGACTAAGAAGGATATAAACGTGAAAGGTGTCATATATGGAAAGAATACAGTAGAGATGATTATGATAGAAGTGGAAGACAGAGATAAGAAGAGCAGAAAATGTGTGATAAATTATGTGCCTCCAAAAACAGCCTCATGGGAGGAGAGTGAACATAAAAGTATGTTAGAGGACACAAAGATAACATTAAATAAAATAATGGAAGATGGAGGAAGAATAGTTATGATGGGCGACTTTAATTGCAAAGAAATCTGCTGGGAAGAAATGACAGTAAAGGGTGGAGACGACTCATGGGGAAACGCTCTACTTGAGATGATTATTGACCACACAATGACACAATGGATACAGGAGAACACTAGGTATAGAAATGAAGAAGAACCATCGAGACTAGACTTATTAATTACATCTGAACCTAGAATAGTGGACAAGATTGAATATAAAACACCAATAGGTAAAAGTGACCACATATTGATTGAACTGGAACTTAATGAAGAAAAATATATCAAAAGAAATGAACAATATAGAAAAGGAAGAATGATGTATGAAAAAACAAACTTTGATAAAATAAGAGAATTCTTTCAACAAGAAAACTGGGAAGAAATATACAAAGAAGAAACATCAGTGGAAAAGAAATGGAATATTTTGACAAAAATTTACAAAAAAAGGAGTGGAAAAGTATGTCCCAAGACAAAAACAAGAAAAAGAATATGTAAAATGCTGGTACAACAAAAGTTGTAGGGAGTTAAAAGACAAAAGAGACAAAGCCTGGACCAGATGGAAAAAAGACAGAAAACCTGAAAAATGGAAAATATATACCAGTTATAGAAATGAATATGTACAAACGTGCAGAGAGGAAAAGAGAAAATATGAAAAAGACGTCATAGAAAAGTGTAAAGATCAACCAAAACTATTCTACAGATTTGTAAACAATAAACTGAAAAACAAACAGGACTTGGAGAAATTAAGACAAGGGGGAGTTGAATACACTGAGGAAATGGAAATGGCGGAAATTATGAACAAACATTTTAAATCAGTGTTTACAAGGGAGAACATACAACCTGAAGAGATTGAATGGAAAGAGAAAGTCCCCCCTATAGAAAAAATAGAAGTATCAAAGAATGAAATATTGATACAATTGAGTAATCTTGATGTCAGGAAATCACATGGACCAGATGAAATAGCAAACTGGATACTGAAAGAATGCAGGAATGAACTGGCAGACAAAATACATAGCATAATAAGCAGTTCCTTGAAAGAAGGAAAAGTTCCAGAAGATTGGAAAAAAGCAAATATAGTACCTATATATAAAGGAGGAAATAAAGAAGAACCTACCAACTATAGACCAGTCTCTCTAACAAGTACAATAGCAAAAATTTGTGAAAGAATTATCAAAAGTAGATGGTTAAAATATTTAGAAAAAAACAACGTACTAAATCCAAGGCAATTTGGATTCAGACAAGGACGATCATGCGTCACCAATTTAATATGTTTCTATTCAAGGCTAATAGATATAATACAAGAAAGAGATGGATGGGCTGATTGTGCATTTCTAGACCTAAAAAAAGCTTTTGACAAAGTACCACATAAGAAGTTGCTTAAGAAACTAGAATCTGAAGGAGGAATACAAGGTAAATTACTAAATTGGATGGAAGACTTTTTGCAAGAAAGAAAAATGAGAGTAGTGATAAGAAACCAGCACTCAAAATGGAATGAAGTAATAAGCGGTGTCCCGCAGGGAACAGTCCTGGCCCCAATAATGTTTGCTATATATATTAATGATATGGATGAAGGAATTGAAAGCTATATGAGCTTCTTTGCAGACGATGCAAAACTACTGAAAAGAGTGAACACGGAAGAAGATTGTGAATCACTACAGAGAGATCTAAATAAAGTACAGGAATGGAGTAGGAAGTGGGAGATGGAGTTCAATACAAAAAAGTGTAGTATAATGGAATTTGGAAAAAGCAAAAACAGAATAACAGGATCATATAATTTGGGAGAAGAAGGAATAAAAAAAGTAGAAAATGAGAAGGACCTGGGAGTCATTGTTATGAATAATATGTCACCTGAAAAACATATAAATAAGATTTTTGGAGAAACTTATAATTTGATAAGAACAATCAAAGTGGCATTTACATACCTGGATGAAGAAATGGTGAGGAAAATCCTAATCACCCTGATAAGACCAAGATTAGAATATGCAGCAACAATATGGTCACCAAGTACAAAAAAATGTATAAAAAAACTTGAAAGAATACAAAGAGCAATTACAAAACTGGCACCAACACTCTCAAAACTATCATATGAAGAGAGACTACAAAAACTTGAACTACAGACACTAGAGCAAAGAAGAGAGAGAGGAGATTTGATAGCTATTTACAGAATCATGAAAGGCATAGAAATTACTGACAGAGAGAATCTGATAAAATGGGATGACAGAAATACAAGAGGACACGGAAAGAAAATAAAAAAAGACAGCTATAGAAGAGATTTGAAAAAGAACAGCTTTCCACACAGAGTAATAGACAGTTGGAACAAGTTAGATGAGAAAATGGTGTGTGCAAAAACAATACATGAATTTAAAAATTGTTTAGATAAAATGAGAAATGAAGACGGGACCCTACGAGCATAGCTCCCCTTCCCGTAAAATACAACTAGGTAAATACAACTAGGTAAATACACACACACACACACACACACACATATATATATATATATATATATATGTATGTATAATATATATATATATATATATATATATATATATATATATATATACATACGTATATGAAGAAGCTGGATGTGTTTATGGCTGTTGATGTGACAAAGGAAGTGAGAGCAAGCAATGGCCTGAGGTGGGGGTAATGATAGAGAAGCTATTGGTAGTGTGGATAAAAGAGAAAATGTATGTTGGAGGCTATCATATGTGAAAAGGAAAGTCGTTTACATGCTGATTTGTCAAAAAAGAAGAGCATAGTTCACATTCTGAAGACGAACCATTCAAGATTATTCGTGGATGGTTCGACAAACTAAAAAAGAGAATAAGTATCCATAGTGTCATATGACATGGTGCAACCCATTCCCTCCTCCCCCTCCCTCTTCAGTGTCCCTTGCACGCCATGAAGACCCGCCAACATGGTAATGTGGATTTCATTGTTTTATTATTTCTTTTTTTTACTTTATAATCATATATCTGTTTTATATCTTTATTTTGTGTTTAATCTGTACACAAATCACAAACCTTTACTAACATGCTAGAAAATAGGGGCTTTTGTTGAGGCTGGAACCAATTATTCATATTTCCTTATTTCTAATGGGGAAATTAGTTTCCAAATACTGTACTATTCATCTTGCAGTTGTATATCTGGAGAACAACATTTATGCCAAAATGTGCATATATCCTTCATTTTTTTCTCTATATACTAACACCATTCTGTTTGACAGCAGTAACAGTTGCAGAATAAAGGACAAAACTCAATACTTAGTAACACCATACTGAAATATCACATTGCACAACAAAAAGATCCTTAAAAGTGGCAGTTTGCCGACAAGATTGACGAGATAAACACCATATGAGGACAGAGCCTTTATTTGTACGACGTTTCGCTTATTACAGCTTTTTCAAGTACAAGTTGAGTTACAAATGCTTGAGATTAAATAAGGGGAAAGGAGGGAACGGGGAGAGAAAAGGGGGGGGAAGGAAGAGGAGGAGAAGGAGGAGGAGAAGGGGGGGGGATTGGACACTGGGAAAGGATGAGAATGCTGGCCCAAACGTCCGTGGGCGAAATGTCCACAAAGGGTGGTTTAGATATTTAATATTTTGCTGGCCATGGGTATTAGGGGAATAATGTGAGGCGAGATGTTAAACATGCCCCTATTTTGTTCAATAGTGTTCGTTCCTTGAATGATTGCTGCTTCTAAACACTTCCTGCGGATTTTGTCTGGTTCCCGTATCAGCAGCTCTGCATTCTTCCAGTCCATAAGATGGTTTTCCTTGTTTCTATGTGTCACACATGCATTGGTGGTGACATCATGTTTAACATCTCGCCTCACATTATTCCCCTAATACCCATGGCCAGCAAAATATTAAATATCTAAACCACCCTTTGTGGACATTTCGCCCTCGGACGTTTGGGCCAGCATTCTCATCCTTTCCCAGTGTCCAATCCCCCCCCCTTCTCTTCCTCCTCCTCTTCCTTACCCCCCTTTTCTCTCCCCGTTCCCTCCTTTCCCCTTATTTAATCTCAAGCATTTGTAACTCAGCTTGTACTTGAAAAAGCTGTAATAAGCGAAACGTCGTACAAATAAAGGCTCTGTCCTCATATGGTGTTTATCTCGTCAACAAAAAGATGTGTTTGTACCAAAACTTCGTACCTTCTGGTCTTTGAAGAACACAAAAATGTTTGTCAGTAAGAAGGGTTAGGCCTGCACACAAGGCATTGTGGGAGATGCAGACACCTTTTGGTTTGCCAGTAGTGCCACTTGAATATGGAATAACAGCAATTTCATCTCCATTCATCTAAAAAGATACAAGTCATATTTGAAAGTTAGTAGAGTTGTAATATTTTCTGTTATATTGCAGAAAGGAAGATGTGAACAGATAACATTAACTGACCACATCAAAAAGGAGGGGAGAAAGAGGGTATGAACAAAGAAGAAAGAGTAGGTATGAGGAAAGTAAGATTGACTAACTGTAGGATGGTTACACCTTAAAAGGCTTTGAGGATTTGCTACCATTAGTAAAGTATAGGACCTGTTGTGAAATCTGTATTTGTCATTGATTACAAACTAAATTGCTATGTTGTGTGGTAAACAGCCTTCACAACACTCAAAAATCTTCTTGGAGTAGATATTGATGAAATGTGCACTTTGTTCTTTCATATCTCTAATAATTTTGTAGACAGGCTGTACTAAAATGTGTTTTGGAAATTATTTAAGAGAATCTGTAAAAACTCTTCTGATAAAGTATCATTCATATGTACCTCATCCCTGTCATTTCCCTCTCCTATCACAATCATTTTCCTAGTTCCTCCCACTGCTACAGTGAATCCCTTCCTAATCATAACATTGAACAACTCTCTGATATGTTTTATTCATCTTCTCCTAAACATTCTAATTTCCATTAACATCAGTCCATCTGCACTCCACCTATTCCTCTCTGATATTCCCTCTTACTTTCCTTACTTCCTTCCAAGAACATCTTGTTATTCTTTTCAAAATTTTCTGTCAAACTCCCATTTTACATCTGTTCTTCTCTTTGTCTCCACCTCAAATGTTGCTTCCTCTCTCTTCTTGTAACTCTCATATCCTTCCTTAGTTCAAACTTGCAACTATTCCACACATGTTTGCTTCTGCTCTCCTACTACTACCTTCACCTTCTCATTCCACCATTCACTACTTTTCCTTCTATTCCCTCCCATCCTCCTTGTCCCACAGACCATGTTTACATATTTCATAACTTCCTCCTTAAAACACACCCATTCTTCTACTCCTCCCATCACCCCTCTATCCCTCACCAGCTTCTTCTAGTATTCCTTCTTCTTTTCCTTCTAATTCAATTTGTTAACTCTCAGCACCTCTCTACATTCCATCCTTTTTCCTCTCCTCCATTTTTCCTTCACTCTCAGTTTCCATTCTACCAGAAAAGAATCTGACACTCCCCCAACCTTCCCGAAAATGTGAATGTCCAATGCTAAAAATATTCCTATCCTTTCTTTTAATACAACTACACTCCTTTTCTTATATCCCTTATATTCTTCCTTAGTCCTGCCTTGCAATTATTCCAAATATGCTGCTTATTCTTCTCTCCTACTACTATCTTCACCTCTTCATCCCACCATTCACTACCCTTCCTTCTTTTTCCTCCCTTGTTCTTTGTCCCACACACCATGTTTGCACATTTTGTCACTTCCTCCTTCAAACATATCCATTTTATATCAGCAACTCACAATTCTGCTGAGGGTTCGCAAACATATGAGATACGCTTCGCCCAGCCGGTCCAACAGTTGCTTACGCGCTGCCGTTCCGAACGGTCGTCAAGATTGTTTACCCCGTTCCCTGCTTACTAGTGCTTGACCTGGCATTCGAGTGTTTACGACGCTCAATTTGCAATATAATATAAGCGTTTACGACGCTCAATTTGCAATATAATATAAGCGTTTACGACGCTCAATTTGCAATATAATATAAGCGTTTACGACGCTCAATTTGCAATATAATATAAGCGTTTACGACGCTCAATTTGCAATATGATATAAGCGTTTACGACGCTCAATTTGCAATATAATATAAGCGTTTACGACGCTCAATTTGCAATATAATATAAGCGTTTACGACGCTCAATTTGCAATATAAGCGTTTACGACGCTCAATTTGCAATATAATATAAGCGTTTACGACGCTCAATTTGCAATATAATATAAGCGTTTACGACGCTCAATTTGCAATATAATATAAGCGCTTACGACGCTCATTTCATCATCTAATAAGCGTTTCCGACGCTCATTTTATCATTAATAAGCGTTTACGACGCTCATTTTATCATCTTATATGCGTTTACGACGCTCTCATTTTGAGTATTAACGAAACTCACTAAATTATCAGGTAAATGCGACAACGTACATACGACTCCGTCGGTCACAACCGCTATGGCGTCTTCCGACGAAACGCATACCCATACAAGCAGGAAGTCGGGCGCCTCCTCTCACGAAGGAGAAACAAACCAACATACGCGCAAATACAAGCATAAATCAAGCAGGTCAAGCAACAGTACTTCCCATCGGGATAGAAATACTCGCGTTGGCGCTACGCATCGAAGTCTAAAAGACATGGCAACCCCCCTCCCCCGCCTCCCGACGGCTCCACGTCACGTACTGCTTTCCAAGTACATGACGACTCCTCAGCCCCTTGGCACACAGTACTGCAAGCCATCGCTGAACTGAGGAATGATATGGATCAACTAAAAGCGTTCAACCCTATGGACAGCCTTACTATGCTCGGCAGGTCTTGGATTAAAAAAAACTCCAAAGGCAGGGGACGCAGCACTCCCCGACAATAAACCAGGCAAGTACCAACTTTGTGGCAGGTTCCCTTCGCAGATTTGTACATGAGTGGGAAAAAACACTAGTGATACATATATTCTAGACATAGTCAAACATTGTCACTTGAATATTAATGTCAATGATATCGGTTACCTGTGTTTTGAGAATGTGGAATATAACTTTAGCCTGGCGGAACAAAAAATTAAACAACCACATTCCCTATATCCATATCAAAATGGAGAACTTTGAACAAACTATCAGACTGATAAATGAAGGGGACTATATGGTATCTGTGGATCTTAAACATGCCTACTACTCTATTAGAATAGCAGAAGAACAGCAAAAATTCCTTTGCTTTCAATGGTATGGCAAAGTCTATCAGTTCACCTGTCTCCCAAATGGAATCTCAGAAGGACCCAGACTTTCTACCAAACTCATGAAACCTACCTTTGCTACTTTAAGAGAAAAAGGCTTCACCATCACCAGCTTTATTGATGACGCTCTCATGAGCAGTGCTTCTCTTTCTGGATGTTATGATTGCATTAATTCTACCATTGAATTACTCACAAAAATGGGCTTCTGTTTTAACGTTGCGAAATCTGTGCTAGACAACCAAAAAGGAAGCAGGGCCTGTTACGCCCTCTCCAGGTAACTTTTCGGGTTTTATCTCCGACGGAAGCAGCAGTGAAGAAGGTGAGTTGCATGAAGATTTCCCTATTGGCAGTATTTTGATGCAGTCCTCTAAGGCTTTCGGCCCAGTTGAAGAAGTCTCCGGACATGTTGCCAAACATGTAGCAGACATGGTCAATCAAATATTTGACCACGGCATGAGGGAGGACACCTATAAAGAAATTGCGGAGGACGAGAGTACCAAGAGGCCCGGTAATTGCCCTGCTTTATCCCCAGTTGAGTGCAATATGCAAAATTTGGAGGCGCTAAAACATGGAGCTAAAAAAGCAGACTTACGCATGAAGGAAGTCAATAAAGATATAACTAAGACAGCTTCCATCATCATCAAATCACTTCGGTGCTTGACAAAGTGGCCCAGGATGAAGGTAACGCTGTGGTGGCCCATGAGGTGGGCATGATCGATGGTGCTCTGGCACTGTTAGGTCATGCCAACTACCGTAACAACTTGGTTCGCCGTTTTAACATCAAACGGGAAATAAATCAAAAGTACCTATGCTCTGACAAAGTGCCCATGTCACGCTTTCTGTTTGGGGATGACCTCTCGCAATCCGCAAAAGCAAAATCACAGCCAAATCCCCCTTTCCATCCTGGAAGCCAGGCGCATGGAAGTTTGGAAGTGGGAAGACAAGAACCCACTAAAAGTATCGAATACCTTGGCAATGTCATTGACTCGGACAAAGAGATTGTTACCTTACCAATACGTAGGAAAGAAAAAATTATACTTGGATGTAAACAACTAATAGCTAGACTAGTGACAAAATCAGAGAAGTAGCCAGGGTGATCGGGCTTCTAGTTGCTGCCTTCCCAGCTGTGGAACTTGGAAAGTTACACTATCGTCACCTTGAATCGGCAAAGATTACAGCATTGCGAAGGAGTTATGGGAACTTTGAGGATAAAATGTTGATCACCGACGAAATGGAAACGGACCTGACTTGATGGATCAAACATGTTGAGACCCAACATAGGCAAATAATTCACCCAACTCCTGAAATTGTCTTATACTCAGATGCTTCAGACTTAGGTAGGGGTGGCTGCATAAATCATCAGTCAGTCAATGAAAGATGGACGTCAGAGGAAAAGAAGCTTCACATTAATACCCGGGAACTCATAGCTGTGCTCCTTACATTAAAATCTTTTGCAAATGAGGTCAGAGGAAAGCACATCAAAGTTTTCTGTGACAACACTACAGCAGTTAACTACATCAGTGAAATGGGAGGCACTAAGTCGGTAGCATGTAACAATGTCTCCTCTGATATTTGGAACTGGTGTCTAAACAATGATGCCTGGATCACATGTTCCTACATTCCTGGGAGTGATAATACTTTAGCTGATACAGCATCCAGGAACTTCAATGACAGACATGAATGGAAGTTGGATGAGAAAAATTTTAAGAAATTAAGCATCATTTTTGGCACACCCAACATTGATCTATTTGCATCTAGGTTGAACAAACAAGAGCCCCAGTTTTGCTCCTGGAGGCCAGACCCAGAATCAAATTATTGTGATGCATTCAACCTTAATTGGGCAACATTAGGTTTCATCTACATTTTCCCCCCTTTCTCCCTGATTGCTAGATGCCTGCAGAAGTTAAGAGCAGAAGGGGCCAGAGGTTGGATGATCGTTCCATTTTGGACATCACAGCCCTGGATGGGAGCACTACTCAGGCTGCTCGTAGAAGATCCAAGAATCATAATGAGGAGAAAGAAAGTGCTGGTGTGGCCCCTGTCGACGGAAGAACATCCCATCATGTCCCATACCAGATTGATGGCCTGTCTACTTTCCGGGAAAGCCTGCGAGAACGAGGCATATCTGAAAAAGGTACGGACCTTATCTTGGCATCATGGAAACCCGGAACTAGCAAACAATACAGATCACATATCAACAGGTGGGCACAATTTTGTCATAGACGGGACATCAATCCCACTACTCCCATTGTAACTGATGTCATAAACTTCTTAACAGAAACTTTCCACAGAGGTGTGGGTTACAACAGTATTAACACGGCAAGGGGGGCCCTATCCTCGCTGGGGATAGTTGTGGACGGATGCAGGGCAGGCAATCATCCCCTAGTCATCAGGTTAATGAGGGGAGTTTTCAACCTGAGGCCTTCAATGCCTAGATATATGGACACCTGGGATGTCAAACCTGTATTAACAAAACTGAAACAGTTGGAACCCTTACAGTCTTTCCCACTGAAAGAACTTACACTCAAACTAGTAATGCTGATGGCACTTACACAAGCTGCCAAAGTTCAGACCCTACACTTACTAGTACTCAAGAATATAAGCATAAAGGAAGAAGCTATTTCAGTCTGGTTAGGTGACAACATTAAACAATGTCGCCCTGGATTTAACATTCAGTCTTTGAAGTTCTTTCCCTACACTAAGGACGAAAGTTTGTGTGTGTGCAGGACTTTGCGCACATATCTGGAAAAAACGAAACACCCCCGAGACAAGACAGGGAAGAAGGATGGAAGACTCCTCATAAGCTTCATCAAACCGCACAAGCCGGTATCAAGAGACACAATTGCAAGATGGATCAAGCATGTACTTACTATCTCTGGAATTTACTCTACCAAATACACAGCGAGCAGTGTCCGCTCGGCTGCTGCCTCTCAAGCTAGATCATGTCTGTACCTATACACCACATCATGTCCAAAGCTGGATGGTCAAGAGAATCGACCTTTGCCAAACACTACAACAAGGAAATTGTACAGGAGGGATACCCATTCCAAGATGCAGTACTGGATTAGCTTGGGCACACTAAATTTGAAATGGAAGAATTGGGGAACGACCCCCAACCTCACCTGCCTAAGAACTTCTGAGGCACGACACCCACATGTCTTCAAAATCTCATATGTTTGCGAACCCTCAGCAGAATTGCGATTTGCTGATATAAAATTACTGAAGTACATGAGACTTACCGTAGGTTAGTTGAGATGTGCTTCTGGTTTTATGAAGCAAATCAATTCTGCTGAAGGGTAAGCATTCATATGCCCTCCTCTCCTCCCCTTACACATAACCAACTGGGAATCTCTCCATTACAAAACAATCAAGTTCCAGGTTATCATGTGGGTGCTCTTATTATTCAAAGACTGTTGGACCGGCTGGGCGAAGCGTATCTCATATGAATGCTTACCCTTCACCAGAATTGATTTGCCTCATAAAACCAGAAGCACATCTCAACTAACCTACGGTAAGTCTCATGTACTTCAGTAATTCTTCTTCTACTCCTACCACCACTCTATCCCTCACCAGCTTCTTCTGGTATTCTTTTTCCTTTTCCTCCTCCCACTCTTTTCCTTCACTCTCAGTTTCCCTTCTACTAAAAAAGTTATCTGACAGTCCCCCACTCTTTCCCTGAAAATATGAATGTCCAGAACTCTTCCTATCCTCTTTGATACCACTTCATAGTCTATTCATACCCTATCAACCATCCTTTCCTATGTATACCCATGCTTGGTTCTTTTCCTAAACACTGTATTTGCTATACTTAACTCTTTTTCTAAATACATCTTCAATATCATCTCTCCATTATGATTCTTACCTAACACCCCAAACCTCCCTACTACTCCATTCATTGGCTCATCCCCTACTCTAGCATTGAGATCCCCCGAAAACCACTTAACTGACATTCCTTCCAAAACTCTCTAAACATTCATTGAAATCTATTCAAAATGCCTTACTTTGTTTTTCACATACCCACCCACAATAAACACCCTATCTCCCTTCCCAGTTTCACCTTCACTCACATTAACCTTCAACACATTCCTCCACTTCGCCATACTTTTTCATATTTCATCACAAATTACCAGAGTCCCTCCCTCCCTCACCTCCTCATCACACTCCCAAACTGAAAAACCACCCCTTTAACTTTCATCTATACCACAAACATACATTTAATGACCCAATTTTGATGGTTCTGGCTGGAGTTCTTCCAGACCCTTTTATGCTTTGAGTTCTTAACAGGCGATCCCAGACCTTGGGATTCTGGTTGGAAAACTCCTCCCAGACCCTCTTATGCCTTTGTTTTTTGGGAATGTTCCCTTTGTGACTACAGAGAGTAGGATGCCCAGTCCTATCCCTGTCCCGTTTTTGTTGCTTTTTATGACTCAAGTGGGAACATTCAGTGGGAGTATTCTTTCTCCCCTACCACAGGGTTCGGTGAAAAAGGAGATGAATATTCAGAGAAGTGGTACATACATATACCAAAGACTTTTTTTCACCTTATAAGGGAGGTAGCCAAAAAACAAAGGCATAAAAACCTCTCCCTCCCATTCCATCCATATCGCACTCGCCTCCCCTCCACCCTCTTCCCTCCCTCTTATCTTGGCACCTCCTGGATGATGGGTCATCCCTGCATCTTGTCCACTGCCCTCAGTGAGAAGCAGTGTCGCAAGACACAGCACATCCACAGCAAGGCCGCTTCATTAAATCGGCGTCCCTCCCTCTCCATACCCTCATGCAGAAAAGGAGAAGACGGGGAGAAATCCCTTCAGGCTGCATCAAATTTTTCTCACACATACTCCCTCACCCCCATCCCCCACCCATTCCACCTCACAGATCACATCATCCATATAAAACCATTCTCCATTCACCCCTGTCTTCTGTCCTCTCCCGTCCTTCCTCAACAGACATTCCTCTCTTCCCCAAAGCCACTTTCATCCCATCAATCCATCTCATTCTAGGTTGCCCACTCATGTTCATTCCTTCCACATCTGCCTTCCACACCTCTTTTACTAGTCTTTCTTCACTCATTCTTTCCATGTGTCCAAACCATTCCAATACTCTTTCATCCACCCTATCTCCCAACTCCCTTTCCACCCCCATTCTCCTCCTCACTTCCTCATTTCTCACTCTATCCAGCCTGGTAACCCCTATCATACTTCTCAGACACCTCATCTTAAACACATTGAAACCCCTTCTCTCTTCCTCTCTTATGTTCCATGTTTCTGCCCCATACAGTGCTGTCGGTACAATCACTCTCCTCTTAGCATCCATTCCCAAATATCTATTTCTCATTACACTTTATAATCCCCCAAGGCATTTACTCACTTCTCTCAATTTACATTCTACCTCCACTCCTCCCTTTCCTGCCACATTCGCACCCAAGTATCTAAAACTATCCACTTCCTCCAGTCTCTCTCTCTTAATACTCACTTCCAGTCTGCTGCCACTTTCTCCCCTTGTACATCTCATCACCTTACTTTTACCCAAATTTACCTTCAGCTTCCTTCTTTCACACACCTTCTCAAACTCTGACACCAACTTCCTCAATCCCTCCTCTGATCCTGCTACAAGCGCAGTGTTGTCTGCAAAAAAAAACCCCAGCTGGTTTATCTCCCACTTTTCTCCATTTTCTTTAACCATCTCCAATCCCTGACCCACTACCCTTGCATTCACCTTTTGCACCACCCCATCCATGTATAAATTGAACAGCCAGGGTGACATAACACATCCATGACAGAGTCCCACCTTTACCTCAAACCACTCACTCTCTCAATTTCTAATCCTGACACACGCTCAACTACTCTCGTAAAAACTCTTGACAGCTCCTAAAATCTTTCCATCTATCACATATATCTGTATTGCCTCCCACAAAGCCTTCCTGTCTACCCTGTCATAAGCCTTTTCCAAATCCATAAAAGCCCAAAAAACATCCTTACCTTTTCTTATAGCTTTCTCAAATACCTGGCTTACCACAAAAATCTGATCTATGCAACCTCTACCTGTATTTACCTAGTTGTATTTTGCAGGAGAAGAGCTATGCTCGTAGTGACCCGCAGTTGTATCTTTCCACATTCAGTTCTTTCTTAAAATCATGTATAGTTTTAGCACTCACTGTTTTCCCTTTCAATTTGTTCCTTGTATCTATTACCCTGTGTGGAAAGCTGTTCTTCTGCAAATCTCTTCTGTAACTGTCCTTCTTAAGTTTCCTCTCATGTCCTCTTGTATTTCTTCTGTCCCATTTAAGTAGGTCATCCCTATCAAGGATTTCCATCCCCTTCATAATTCTGTAGATGGTTATCAAATTTCCTCTTTCTCTTCTTTGTTCCAGAGTTGATAAGTTTAGTTTGTCCAATCTTTGTATGTCAACTTGCTAAGTGTTGGTGCCATCTTTGTCAATCCTCTTTGAATTCTTTCTAGTTTCTTTGTTTTTCTTTGTACTAGGTGTCCATAGTGACACTGCATATTCTAATTTTGGTCTTATCAGTGTAACTAGTATTTTCTTTACCATTTTTTCGTCCATATAGTCAGAGGCTGCTTTCATTGATCTTATTGAATTGTAAGTTTCTCCAACTATTTTGTTTACATGTTTGTCTAGTGTCATGTCATTTGAGATAATTACTCCTAGGTCTCTTTCTGGGTTTACTTTTGTAACTTCCTTTGTACCAATTTTGTATTAACCGGATATTCTATTTTTACTTTTTCCAAATTCCATTATACTACATTTCTTAATGTTGAAATTCACTTCATTCTCTATGCTCCATTTCCAGACTTTGTCTAGGTCTTCTTGAAAAGATTTGCAATTTTCTTCTGTACTTACTCTCTTCAATAGTTTCACATCATTTGCAAAGAAGTTTATATAACATTTGATTCCTTCATCTATGTCATTTATATAAACCTAGTGTTCCTTACCAATTACTCCCTCTGTTCCTCTCCTAATCCTCTCAATCAAGATCCTCCCATAAGCCTTCCCAACTACACTTAACAAGCTAATCCCTCTGAAACTACTACATTCACATTTATCCCCTTTTCCTTTGTAATGTGGAACAAAACAGGCACTCCTCCAGTCCTCTGGCACTCTACCCTCTCTTAAACAAACATTAATAACCTCACCAGCCAGTCCACCATCAATGTACCTCCATTTTTCAGATATTCTGCATGACATCCATCGAGACCAGGTGCCTTACCTGCTCTCATCTTCTTAACAACTGCCTTCATTTCATCTTTCCTTATTTCTCCTCCATTTTCCTCACTTATCACGGTCATTTTCTTAGCACTTTCCACTGCAACTATCTTTCCCTCCCTATCTTCCTTCATATTTAGCAATTCCCTAAAATACTATGCCCATCTTCCTCTTAATGCCCTCTCTTCCATTATCATCTCTCCATCTGCACCTTTTATCTTTTCTTCTCTACTTGATTCGCCTCCTCATCCTCTCTTAATTTCTTTCCAAAACATCTTTTAATTATTTTCAAAATTTTGTCGTACTCTTACCACATTTCACATCTATTCTCCTCTTTGCTTCCTTTATCTTATGCTTTACTTTTCTTCTCTTTTCTTTGTACCTTTCACCTATACAATACAGAAAATAGTCCAATCATCCTTCTCAAAGACATCTATGGAAGCCCAAGGTCCACTGTTAGCACTGTGGCTGAGAGTCAACGAGTAAATCTAAAGTAACAACTATAATATATTTCTCCAACTACAAACCTCAATAGGATCAGCAAGGGGAATGTTTGGATCCTTGAGAATCTCTTGGAGGTTGACCGACTCTCCTGAAGCGCCAGTCCCATTTAGGATGAAAGGTATTTTTCTCCTGTACTGCTGGAGTGCCTGGCGAAGCTCTGGTTCAAGTGAAGGTGACCCAATAAGAACCTTGGCTTGGGTGTCCTCCAGTTTGTGTACATGCTCCTCTGAGGAAATAATTATTTCAGCCATCAATATTTTATACATATCATAACCATGATCATCAAAGCTAATATAATCAATATATTTTTAATAATAAGTACTGAATATCTTTATAAATAAGTACTCTATATGCTGGCATATAAGACACTTTTTTATTTCTAGATGTATAAAAAAAATACCCTGCATCTAATGCAGCCCTATTATGGATGGGAAACCAAGCACTATAGGCTAGGGAGTCAGAAGAACATACTAGGTAAGTTAGATAGGCACAGAACTTATTACTTATAAAACATAGAAAACAAACCAAATTATTACAGTAAATATTGTTAATAATAATAGAATTTCCTACCCTAGCATTAAGGTCTCCTAGTACTATTACATTGACATTTCTCCCTAATCCCTCTATGCACTCATTTAAATCTATCCAAAAAGCCTCCCTTTCTTCTACACTCTTCTCACTGCCAGGCCCATATGCACTTACAAAAACCCACATCTCCTTTCCCAGTTTCACCTTCATCCACATTATCCTTGAGGAAACCTCCTTCCACTCCACTACACGTTTACCTATCTCTTCACTTACCACTCCACTTCACTTCACTTACCACTCCAACTGATGGAGTGGTTGGGAAATGTGGAGTTCCAGGAAAGAATCGTAGTGGAGAGTTGATGGTGGAGAGGGTGGTGGATGGAAGGGTGGTAGATAGAGCATTAATGGATTATGTAGTGGTAGATAGGATTATGATAGGAAGAGTTAAGGATGTACATGTGCTAAGGGGAGAGGGTGGGGGAATATCAGATCATTTTTTGGTGGAAGGTAAGTTGAGAGTGGAAGATAGATGGAGAAAGAGGAAAAGGACAAAAGGTAGGGAGGTGCTTAGATTGAACTCTTTAAATGAAAAGGAGGAGTACAAGAAGCTGAGGGAGGAATGGGAGGGAGTGAAGGATAGAGTAGAGCTAGGAGTGGAGGAGGAATGGGGATGGTTCAAGGAGGGAGTCATAAAGTGTGCAAAGATGGTATGTGGAACAAGGAGAGGAGGAAATAGAAGGAAGGGTAGTGAATGGTGGGATGAGGAAACAAAGAAGGTTGTAGAAGAGAAGAAGGAAGCTTTCACAGATTGGTTACAAAATAAGACGAGGGAGTCATATGAGAGGTACAAAGAAAAGAAAAGAGAAGTAAAGCAAAAGGTAAAGGAGGCAAAGAGGAGAGCAGATGTGAAATGGGGTAAGAGTAAGACAGAAAACTTTGGAAGTAATAAAAAGATGTTTTGGAAAGAAATTAAGAGAGGAAGAGGAGGTGAATCAAGTAGAGAAGAAAAGGTAAAAGGTGCAGATGGAGAGATGATAATGGAAGACAAGGCAGTAAGGGGAAGATGGGCAGAATATTTTAGGGAGTTACTAAATGTGATGAGTGAGGAAAATGGAGGAGAAATAAGGAAGGATGAAGTGAAAGCAGCTGTTAAGATGATGAAAGCAGGTAAGGCACCTGGTTTGGATGGATGCCATGCAGAATGTCTAAAAAAAGGAGATACAGTGATGGTGAATTGGCTAGTGAGGTTATTTAATGTTCGCTGGAGAGAGGGTAGAGTGCCGGAGGACTGGAGGAGTGCCTGTATAGTTTCACTTTACAAGGGAAAAGGGGACAAGTGTGAATGTAGTAGTTTCAGAGGGATTAGCTTGTTAAGTGTAGTTGGGAAGGCTTATGGGAGGATCTTGATTGAGAGGATTAGGAGAGGAACAGAGGGAGTAATTGGTGAGGAACAGTGTGGGTTTAGGACGGGTAGAGGTTGTGTAGATCAGATTTTTGTGGTAAGACAGATATGTGAGAAAGCTATAGGAAAGGGGAAGGATGTTTTTTGGGCTTTTATGGATCTGGAAAAGGCTTATGACAGGGTAGACAGAAAGGCACTGTGGGAGGTTTTGCAGATATACGGGATAGGAGGAAAGCTTCTAGGAGCTGTCAAGAGTTTTTATGAGAGTAGTAGAGCTTGTGTCAGGATTAGAAATGGAGAGAGTGAGTCGTTCGAGGTAAAGGTGGGACTTCGTCAAGGATGCGTTATGTCGCCCTGACTGTTCAACTTGTACATGGATGGGGTAATGCGAGAGGTAAATGCAAGGGTAAAGGGTCAGGGATTGGAGATGGTTAAAGAAAATGGAGTAGAAGTATGAAAATCATGCTGCCTACTGAATGAAATATGTGATACT
>NC_134815.1:6830268-6832768 GCF_046742065.1 Oratosquilla oratoria | reverse complement strand
AAAATATATAGTATATTTATGTGTATGCTACTTAAGACAGATGAACAATTTTTAAGCTCCGCCATTAAGAAGATAACCCAGAGAGTGGATAATCAATTAGCTTTATGTAGCATGGTCGCTAACATCTTGGCCTATAAAATCGAGCCACGTGTCGGGGTTCGTATCCCATGGTCTAGCATCTAAAAATGTTCAATATAATTTAAATATACTAAATATGTAAAATATATTTATTCATATAATACTTTCTATTTAATATAAATATTAATATATCTATAAATTTTATTATATATATATATATAATATATATAATAATGATATAGAATATTTTTATATAAATTTATAATATATACATTTATATATATATATATATTCATATAAATATATATATATATAAATATATTAATGTATATTTAATAATATAGTATAAATATATATATATTAATATATAAAATATTATATGTAATATGATAATAGATATATATATATTAAATATAATTTAAATATATACATAAATATTAAAAATATATAGAAATACATAAATACATTTAATATATATAAAAAGTATATATAAATATATAAATGAACATATATAGAAAATATATCAATAGAATATATATTTATACACATACATATATAATACATATATATATATACACATATATATATACATATAGAATATATATTTTATAAAAAGTATATATATATAAATATATAATAGAAATATAAAAATACATATATTATAAAAAATAGTATATATAAAATATATAATATTAATACATAAATATATATTAAATAAATATATATATATATAAATAAATATATATATAAAAATAAAAATATAAATAAATATATAATAAAAATATATATAATATATAAATATGAAATAAAAGAGAATATATTATAATAAATAGATATATAAAATATATATCAAAAATATATAAAATATATAAAAAAATAGTAATAAAAGTAAATATATATATATAAATATATATATATTAATATAAATATAGTATATAATATATAAGGACAATAAATAAATATATATGAATATATAATAAAAATATATAATTTATAAATATAAATAATATATAACTAATGTATATATATATAAATATATATATTATATAATATACTATATATATAATATATATATATATATAAAGATATATATATAAATATAAAATATATATATAAATATATAAATATATATAAATATATAAATAATATAAAATATAAAGAAAATATAAGATTATATAAATAAAATTAAAAGAAATATATGAATATTATAAATACAATATATAAATTTATAATATAATGAGTAATTTATATATATAATAAATTAATAAAAGTATATATTTATAGATATAATTTTAATATAATAAATATATATATAAATATTTATTTATAATATATATAATATAAATTAGAATATATTATATATATTATATATATATAATATATATATAGAATATATATATATAAAAAGTATAAAAGGAATATATATATATAATAGTAAATAATATATAGGTATATATATATAATAGAAAATAAAAATATATATAATATATATATAGATATACGAAGTATATATATATATAAATAAATGATATAAATAATTATATATATATATATAAAATATAGCTATATAAATATATATAAAATATATATATAAATATATATATTAAGATTATATATAAATATATAAATAAAATATATATATAATAAATTATATAATATATAAATATATATATTAAATATATATATTTATATAATATATAAATATAATATATATAAATATATATATATATAAATATATATATATATACATACATAAAATGTAAACATATATATAAATAGAATATAAATATATAAATATATATAAATATAGAATAGTATAGTAATAAATAAATATAAATATATATAGAAATATATATATATAAATGATATTATAATAAATATATATATATATAAATATATATATTTTATATATATATATTAATAATATATATAAATATATTTAAATAATAATATATATATAATATATAAAATATATGTATATAAATAGTAAATATATATAAATATATATATATATATATAAATATAAATACATATTTAAAATATAAAAATATATATATAAATATACTATATATATATATAAAAATAATTACTATATACAATAAATATATATATATAAAAACAATATATATATATAAAATATACTAATGATGTATAATATATAATATATTATATATATAAAAAATATATATATATACAAATATATATAATAAATATATAAATATATTTTA
The DNA here is from genome assembly GCF_046742065.1 of Oratosquilla oratoria. Classification (NCBI taxonomy): domain Eukaryota; kingdom Metazoa; phylum Arthropoda; class Malacostraca; order Stomatopoda; family Squillidae; genus Oratosquilla; species Oratosquilla oratoria. Next base: position 6,830,462 of record NC_134815.1, on the reverse strand, counting down.
AAAGAATAAATTTATATAAATATATATATAATATATAAATATAAAATATATTTATATAAATATATATAAATAAAATAAATATATAAATATATAATATATATAATAATAAAATAAACATATATAAAAAAAATATATATATAAAAAATATATATTATAAAAAATTATATATATATATATAAATAAATATAATAACA
>NC_134815.1:6777234-6824734 GCF_046742065.1 Oratosquilla oratoria | reverse complement strand
ATATAATATATATTATATATAAACATATATTATATAAATATACATATATATTCATATATACATATACATACATATATACATATTACATATATACATATATACATACATATATACATATATACATACATATATACATACATATATACATATATACATATATACACAAATATATACATAATACATACATATATACATACAGATATACATATATACATACATATATACATACATACAAATATACATACATATATACATACATACATATATAACATACATATATACATACATATATATTATATAAATATTATATATAATATATATTATATATATATTATATATATAATATATATATTATATATATATTATATACATATATAATATATATATTATATATATATTATAAATATATTATATATATGATTATATATACATTATATAAATATATATACATTACATATATATTATATGTATATTTATATATATATATATGATATATTATATATACAGTATATATATATTTTATATATATATTATATGTATACTGTATATAATATTATTTATATTTATTTTATCTAATATATTATATATATATGTATATATATATATAAGTATATATATATTTATATATATGCATATATTATATTATATTATATATGTATATATATATATATGTATATTATATATATATATATTTATATAAAATATTGTATATATATATATATGTTATATATTATATATATTATATATATGAATTATTTATATATTATATATATATATTATATATATTATAATATATATATAATGTATATTATATAATATATATATATATAATTATTTATATATATATATAAATATATATAATATATGTATATATATATGTGTGTATATATATATATATATATATATATATATATATATATATATGTATATATATATATATGAGGAAAGCTGTTAAGAGCAGTCAAGAGTTTTTATGAGAGTAGTAGAGTTTGTGTTAGGATTAGAAATGGAGAGAGTGAATGGTTTGAGGTAAAGGTGGGACTTCATCAGGGATGTGTTATGTTGCCCTGGCTGTTCCATATTTACATGGATGGGGTGGTGCGAGAGGTGAATGCAAGGGTAGTGGGTCAGGGGTTGGAGATGATTAAAGAAAATGGAGAAAAGTGGGAGGTGAGCCAGTTGTTGTTTGCTGACGACACTGGACTTGTAGCAGGATCAGAGGAGGGATTGAGAAAGTTAGTGACAGAGTTTGAGGTGTGTGAAAGAAGGAACCTGAAGATAAATGTGGGTGAAAGTAAGGTGATGAGATGTACAAGGGGAGAGAGTGACAGCATGCTGGAGGTGAGCGTTAAGGGTGAAAGACTGGAGGAAGTGGATAGTTTTATATACTTGAGTGCGAATGTGGCAGGAAAGGGAGGAGTGGGGGTGGAGGTAGAATGTAGATTGAGAGAACCGAGTAAATGCCATGGTGAATTGAAAAGTGTAATGAGAAATAGACATCTGGGAATGGATGCTAAAAGGAGGTTATATGAAGGAGTGATTGTGCCAACAGCATTCTACGGGGCAGAAACATGGAACATGAGAAAGGAAGAGAGAAGGAGTTTGAATTTCTTTGAGATGAAATGTCTGAGAAGTATGATAGGGGTTACTAGGCTAGATAGAGTGAGAAATTAGGAGGTGAGGAGGAGAACAGGGGTGGAAAGGGAACTGGGAGATAGGGTATTAGGATGGTTTGGACATATGGAAAGAATGAGTGAAGAAAGATTAGTAAAAGAAGTGTGGAAGGCAGAGGTGGAAGGAGTGGATATGAGGGGACGTCCTAGGATGAGATGGATGGATGGGGTGAAAGGGGCATTTCAAAAGAGGAATGTCTGTGGAGGAAGGACAGAAGATAGCGGTGAATGGAGAGGGGTTGTGTATAGATGATGCTGTGATGCACGAGGGGGAGTGGGTGGGGGATGGGGGGTGATGAAGTATGTATGAGAAAAAAAATTGATGCAGCCCAAAGGGATTCCCCCCCCCCCCGTCTTCTCCTTTTCTGCATGAGGAGACGGAGAGGGGGGGTCGCCGAATTTATGAAGCGGCCTTGCTGTGGATGTGCTGTGTCTTCAGACACTGCTTCTGACCCAGGGCAGGGGACAGGATGCAAGGATGACCCGTCATCCAGGAGGTGTCAAGATAAGAGGGAGGGAGGAGGGTGGAGGGGAGTGGAATATATAGGAAATGGAATGGGTGGGAGTGGTTTCTATGCCTTTTTATTTTTGGCTACCCCCCATGTAGGGGGAAAATCCTTTGGTATATGTATGTATATATATACATACACTTTATGGGCTGATTGTGCATTTCTAGACCTAAAAAAAGCTTTTGACAAAGTACCACATAAAAAGTTACTTAAGAAATTAGAAACTGAAGGAGGAATACAGGGCAAACTGCTTAAATAGATGGAAGACTTTTTGCAAGAAAAAAAAAATGAGAGTAGTGATAAGCGACAAACACTAACTGGGATGAAGTAATAAGCGGTGTTCCCCAAGGAACAGTTTTGGCCCCAATAATGTTTGCTATATATATTAATGATATGGATAAAGAAATTGAATGTTATATGAGCTTCTTTGCAGATGACGCAAAACTGTTAAAAAAAGTGAACACAGAAGAAGATTGTGAGTCACTACAGAGTGATCTAAATAAAGTATGGGAATGGAGTAGGAAGTGGGAGATGGAGTTCAATACCAAAAAGTGTAGTATAATGGAATTTGGAAAAAACAAAAAAAGAATAGAAGGATCATATAAATTGCGAGAAGTAATAAAAAAAGTAGAAAATGAGAAGGACCTGGGAGTCATTATTGTGAATAATATGTCAACTAAGAAACATATAAACAAGATTTTTGGAGAAACTTATAATTTAATAAGAACAATCAAAGTGGCATTTACATACCTGGATGAAGAAATGGTGAAGAAAATACTAATCACTCTGATAAGACCAAGATTGGAATATGCAGCAACGATGTGGTCACCAAATACAAAAAAATGTATAACAAAACTTGAAAGAATACAAAGAGCAATTACAAAATTGGCACCAACACTCTCAAAACTATCATATGAAGAGAGACTAGCAAAACTTGAGCTACAGACACTTGAGCAAAGAAGAGAGAGAGGAGATTTGATAGCTATTTACAGAATCATGAAAGGCATAGAAATTATTGATAGAGAGGATCTAATAAAGTGGGATGATAGAAATACAAGAGGACACAGAAAGAAAATCAAGAAAGACAGCTATAGAAGAGATCTGAAAAAGAACAGCTTTCCTCACAGAGTAATAGACAGTTGGAACAAGTTAGATGAGGAAGTGGTGTGTGGAAAAACAATACATGAATTTAAAGATAGTTTAGATAAAATGAGATATGAAGACGGGACACCACGAGCATAGCTCCCCTTCCCGTAAAATACAACTAGGTAAAATACACACACACACTCATATTTATATATATATATATATATATATATATATATATATTTAATATACATACATATATATATATATATATATATATATATATATATATACACATACTCTCCTTTCACACACACTCCCAAACTCTGTCACCAACATCTTTAATTCCTCCTCTGATCCTGCCACAAGCGCAGTGTCGTCCACAAATAACAGGTGGCTCACCTCCCACTTTTCTCCATTTTCTTTAGCCATCTCCAGTCCCTGACCCACCACCCTTGCATTTACCTATCGCACCACCCCATCCATGTATAGGTTGAACAGCCAGGGCGACATAACTTATCCCTGACGAAGTCCCACCTTTACCTTGAACCACTCACTCTCTCCATTTCTAATCCTGACACATGCTCTACTACTCTCATAAAAACTCTTGACAGCTCCTAGAAGCTTTCCTCTTATCCCGTATATCTGCAAAACCTTCCATAGTGCCTCCCTGTCTACCCTGTCATAAGCCTTTTCCAGATCCATAAAAGCCCAAAAAACATCCTTCCCCTTTCCTATAGCTTTCTCACATATCTGTCTTAGCACAAAAACCTGACCTACACAACCTCTACCCATCCTAAATCCACACTGTTCCTCACCAATTACTCCCTCTGTTCCTCTCCTAATCCTCACAATCAAGAGCCTCCCATACACCTTCCCAACTACACTTAACAAGCTAATCCCTCTGAAACTACTACATTCACACTTGTCCCCTTTTCCCTTGTAAAGTGGAACTATACAGGTACTCCTCCAGTCCTCCGCCACTCTACCCTCTCTCCAGCAAACATTAAATAACCTCACCACCTCCTTTTTTAAGACATTTTGCATGGCATCCATCCAGACCAGGTGCCTTACCTGCTTTCATCATATTACCAACTGCCTTCATTTCATCCTTCCTTATTTCTCCTCCATTTTCCTCACTCATCACAGTCATTTTCTTAGCATTTCCCACTGCAACCAGCTTTCTCTCCCTATCCTCCTTCACATTTAGCAACTCCCTAAAATATTCTGCCCATTTTCTCCTTACTGCCTTCTCTTCCATTATCATCTCTCCATATATACAGTATATAGTGGATATTCCGGTCAATGGCAATAAGTCAACCTAGAATAAAAATAACAAATCTTAAAAAAAAAATTCTACTAGAGGCATATTTGAAATTATTAATCATACAAATAAAATGTGAATCTGAGACAGTAAAAAAAGTAAATAAAAACTTTCCTCTACAGTGGAATACTTCTGAAGAACAAAAATTAGACACCAAGACTTATATACAATTAGTTGTCCTTTTTCTTGGCACAAGTACTCACCAAGGCAATATTCTTGTAATAGCTGGCAGCATCCTTGAAGATGAAAGAATAGAAACTCTCCTTTGGAATCTCCACATCTGGGAACTGCGACTTAATGACATATTCTGAACAAACGGCTCTGGTGGTTGATATCGATCGAAGACCATACCTATGAAAGATGAATATAATCTAAACCTTCCAGACATAATTCAATTAAGCTAAAAGAATTAGTAAATGCGTCAATTAGTCTTTATATTTACCTTATATATTTACTGTACCTAATAATGAGAAACAAGCTATGCTTGTGGTCTTACATCACTCTTCTCCATCTATCATACCTAGCTTTGAATTACCAGCAATATATGGGTTTTGGCTTGGGCTAAATCATCTCTTTAGTTAATGGTTCTTAAACTCTTTTGCCTTGTATCTCACCCTTTCTACAGTATGTATAGATACCATGCCCCCTAACCCCAAACAAATGGAGTTATGAACACTAGGATATGCAATTATATCTTCTAAAATGTTAGACGATACAAGGCTTTCATTCAATAAAATGCTAAAGGACGGAGGAAACCTGGTACTTATGGGAGATTTAAACTAAGAAATCTGTTTGGAAGAGATGATAGTGAAATGTGAAGAGGATCTATGGGAAAATGTATTACTTGACATGACTATAGAACATACAATGACACAATGGGTAAAAACACTAGATTTAGAAATAATGAAGAAACGTCAAGACTAGATTTATTATTTACAACAGAACCTGAAATTGAAATTGTGGATAAAATTGAATACAAGACACCAACTGGGAAGAGTGACTATATATTACTTGAGTTAGAACTAAAGGAGGGAATATATATAGAGAAATAAGAAATACAGAAAATGAAGACTGATGTATGGTAAAACAGACTGAGAAACTTAGGACATTTTTTCTTAAATTGTGTTGAAAAAAATTCTACAATGAAGAAACATAAGTGGAAGAAAAATGGATGATTCTGATGGAAATATATAATGAAGGAGTGGATAAATATGTCCCAAAGCAAAAACAGGCAAAGGTGTACATTAAGTGCTGGTTTAACAGAAGGTGCAGGAAACTGAAAGATAAAGCTTGGAAAAGATGGAAAAAAGACAAACAACCTAGAAAGTGGCAAATATATATTACCGTATTTTCCGACTTAAAATGCGCATCGGGTTATAATGCGCACCCATACACTTCGTTATCTCAGTACACAGATAGCGCGCACCGACGTATAACGCGCATGCCCGATCGCATTTGTCTATAACGCAGTTTTACCTCGGTATTTATATCACGTGAACGAGGTTACATGGAGAAGTATTTTTCATTGGCTAGAGCCACCGCTGGGAAATCTGTTGATTTGTCACTAAATTAAGTGTCAGTTTAGGCATCAATCACGACACAACTAAGAAAAAGTCGGAACTACATGTATCGGTATATGACTCATGTTGTGCGTTGGTCCCTTATTACTTTGTAGCTTAAATAGTTTGTAGGAAATATGATCTAAAAAAAGTTTATTGAAAGTAAAATATACAGAAAAATTTCGGGATTTTTACAGAAAATGTTCATTTTTACATCTTGAGGAAATAATTCGTCTTTACCATTTTCTATTTAATACTGAAACAAACTACAGACTGTTTCGTTTTAGCTTTGAACCTGCAATGACAGTGGTGAAATACGACAGTCTCTCATTGAGGTGACGTTTAGTTAATATAACTCCCGAAAGAGGGTGTTGTAGTCAGGTGTTTGACACGAGTTTATGAACAGCCGCAACGGAATTTGTACCATACCTAAAGTGAAGCAACAAAGCCACCATAAAAATTCAAACTAGGATGCTCTTAACATGGGCAAATATCATGAATATTGATCATGTTTCATGGTGTTTAGGCCTATTTAAACATGAAAAATAAGAATCGATAGATACCTACCTTTACCAAATATTTATATACGGTAGCCCATGCTGGCGTATTCTTTCATGTCACCATGGCTGTTCTTCTTGTTCTCATGGAACGTCACGGAGAAGTGTGCCTCCCGACTTTGTGACGGCCAACATCGTCACGTTGTTGTGAAAAAAATTACACACACAGCCACAGAATTTTTATCGTAGGCCGTAGATAATGCGCACCACCAGATAACGCGCAACCCCCCATTTTTAGGCCCTTCCAACGGAAAAAAGTCGCACACTATACGCCGGAAAATACGGTAATCAAAGGAATATATGTAACAATATGCAGGGAGGAAAAAAGAAACTATGAAAAAGACATAATAGAACAATGTAAGGATTAACCAAAACTATTCTATGGATATGTGAACAGTAAACTAAAAAACAAACAGGAAATTGTGAAACTATGCCAAGGGAATACAGAATACACAGAACATACAGAAATGGCTGAAGTCATGACCAAACACTTCAAGTTGGTTTTCACTAGTGAAAATGTACAATATCGGGATGAAGGGTGAGAAGTGAAACCCTCCCCATGAGGGAAGTAATAGTAATACAATAAGAAATAATGGACCAAATTATGAACCTTGATGTCATGAAATCACACAGCCCAGATGGAATCACAAACTAGATACTAAAAGAATGTAAAGAAGAACTAATAGACAAAATATATAACAATGAGTTGCCCAAAAAGAAGGAAAAATACCAGAAGAATGGAAAAATGCTGATATCCAGTGGCATAACTAGAGTGTGTGCTGCCCTGGGCAGCCCTTGAGTTTGGTGCCCCCAGGTCCCCACAAAAAATACAGAGGAGTTGATGGGGGGGGGGAGTCAAGCAGGTATCATGGCATGCTCATTTGTTCAGCCAGGGATGACATTTATTACAATGGGGTGACAAACTCCAGTTTTCATTAAAATCAGTACACACTCAGTTCCACCTATTTTCACTTCACTTTTTTTCTGGGAGATCTTTTGAAGTATTGTGTCAGTTAGTCCTAGTGTAACATAGTTTGACTTTTCTGGAAGTTGCATTTTGTCTATTTTCACTGGTGGGAAAGGGTAATTTCTGTGAGTTGCACTATTTTACCTAGTTGTATTTACCTAGTTGTATTATATGGGAAGGGGAGCTATGCTTGTGGTGACCTGTTTTTGTATCTCGCAGGATCAAGTTTGTTCTTAAATTGTTGTATTGTGTTTGCACACACTATTTCTTCATCCAATTTGTTCCATATATCTATCACTGTGTGGGAGGCTGTTCTTTTTCAGGTCTCTTCTGTAGTTATCCTTTTTGAGTTTCATTGCATGTACTCTTGTTTTTCCTCTGTCCTGTTTTAATAGGTCCTCTCTATCAAAGCATTCTTTTCCTTTCATAATTCTGCAGATGGTTATTAGGTCCCCTCGTTCTCTTCTTTGTTCCAGGGTTGCAGTCAAGTACCTTAGTAAATACCAAGAAAATATTTGTTAAACACCTCGCTTATTTTTTCCTCCAATTCTATCATGACATTTTTGTCATTTTGAATTGGGCCTATCCTTTCCTTATTTTTTGTTCTGTAGAGATGAAAGAAGCCCTTTGGGTTGGATCTCACTTGTCTGGTAACCTTAATTTCATAGTTATAGTTACATTTCACTCTGTGTGTATTCTTTTTAGCCAGTCCTGCCATATTATTATATTTGGATTTAAGGTACGTTTCCCCATTTTTTTTATTCTTACATAAAGTCCTCTTTTCATTCCAATCTCATGTTTCAGCCTGTCCATCATCCATTTGGGAGTATTACTATTCTTCCATATTGACTTGAGGGGAATAAATTCATTTTGTGCTCACAATTTACCACTCTCTAGCTATCTAACACAAGAAGGAATTAATTTAAAATCTTCTGGGGGCACTACTTTTTTGTGTCATTATCTATAGCTACCCCTGACCTCAGAGGGCAGGAGGCTTCAGTTTTGTAGTCCTCCACCATTGGCTTGTAAATCTCCTGCAACTAAATATTTCTGTAAGTTACTTATCAATTTCAATTTACTTAGAAGGTGGGCACTGTGGCCCTTGCTATGATGTGGCTTGGCGCCATACCCACGTCCTTTGTGTCAGCGACGTATCACTAAACATGACAACTATTTCTGTATTTCCACTATACAAAGCACTGCATTGAGTTCTTGTCACCACTATAAAGTCTAGGGGTTGAATGAGAGTGTAATAACAGTCAATAAGTCCTCAGACTACCTTTACTAGGCCCTTGCACTCAGGCAACAAACTAATAACAAAACAACATAGTCTCTGACAACCCAACAACAAGCTTACCCAGTTGCAGTAGGATTACAAAACACTACCATTTCCAAGTATCATTTCTTTTCATAAAGTAGCACACATACTTATTCTGCGATCCAAAGTCAAAATGAAGGTAATAAATACAATATTCCAATTCAAGATGAAGGTAAGAAATGCAGCCTTTTAATTTAAGATTGCCATTAATAAAAATGGCTTTTACAAAAGCTATCAAGCAATGGTTTTTTCTTTCAGTCTCCAAATTCTATTTCTTTTCATAAAGTAGCACACTTACTTATTCTATAATTTTTTTAAATACTATATTACTATACTATGAGTCATAGTATAGTAATATAGTATTTATGACAGCCTGTTAATGCTAAGAAAACCAAAGAAAGAATTCATCTTCAGTATGAATAGGTATAATGGTATAGTTTGCCAAGAGGAACATGGCTATGGGGAAGGTGTAGAAGCTCCCAATATCTGTACAATTTCATGCATATTGCAAGCTTTATGATGCTGAAAAAAGTATGTGGTACATTAACATTTTGCAGTTGAGAAGTCTTTCTAGATCTGAATAAAATCATCTCGCATAAGTTAAAATTGTATCATCAAAATAACCAACTGACTGGAAAGGGCTGACCTAAACATTTTCTTACCTCTGCAGCTGAGAGATTTATCTACAAGTGAATGATATATCTGGTTTGTCAGAACAGTCATGAAAGTCAGCACCAGACTGGAAAGGTTTGATAGATTTTTTTTTTTATAAATTCTAAACAATTTCAGTTGATTCTCAATGAGATGACAAATAATTCATCCAATGGATGTCACTTTACTGAAAGAATTCAATGTAAAAAGACATGTAAAAATATGTCTCTGGGTTGCAGAATGTTGAAAACAAGTATTGTACCTGCACATGTAGTGAATGGGCAGTTGAGCTTGTAGCTGTCGGGTCAGCCCCTTGAAAGGTCTAACGAGGCTTGCCATCTTGAAGAGCGGCTCTAGAGGAAGAGGAATTATTGTGCTATTACTCTTTCTTTCTAGTGACCAACTCATTTCTTAAGGGAGAAAAAAAAAAAAAGTACTGTACACATTCCCTAAAGGTGTGGATACTCCCATTTCTTGTTTTGTTGTGCTCCATGGATGTTTTGGTGTCCTACAAATCCCACTTTAACTGGAGGTGGCATGTTGAGAACATTATTCATATTTATGAAATATAATTAGACATCCAGAATAACCATGCCATAAACAAATGTACTGTACTAAACTATCACCTTTCTAAGGCAGAGCCGTGCAGACAGATTTTTTAAATCTAAGTTGGAACACAAAATTTTATTTTATGTGCAGATGCGTTCACCAATATTTTTTCACAAGTTTCATAGTAATAACTAAAGGATACAATTATATCTTATGAAGGGAAGACATCTAAAACCCAAATTTTCCTGATGCACATAAACAGTCTGTTTACTGATGAGAAGCTTAGGATGAGTTGAGAAGGTTTTTCCCCTCAGAGTAATATCACCTGGTGGCCATTGGAACAAATCATCAAATTGTAGAATGAAATGAGGCATGTAATTATGCTAGACATGGAATGTCTCAGCCTTGTACTGTGGAAGGGACTTTTCCCTAACCAAAGTAAAATTGTTTAATCGTATTAAGAGAGGTACATGTAATGTTCAAGATTCTTGGAACATATTTCTTGGAAAATGAACCTGTTACAAAGTGAAAGAGGAGAAAGACTTGGGAGTGTTGATAAAAGACAACCTGTTATAATGCAGATTTTTCTGTCTTATACATATTTGTTAGGTTTATGTAACACATCCAGAATCAATTCAACTGTAGCTCCAATTAGATGTAGGCTGCCTATGTGACTTTTTTCACTTAAGAACAAGACCCCTCTCTCCACCTCTCCCACACCCTTCAGGTTTATGAGTGATAAGCCATGCTCGGTGGTGGTAATGCCCTGGTAAGAATACCAAGATGGGTTAACACCTTAAGCATTTACCAAAAATTCTGCATTCATACAGAAAGTTAGAAGACAGTTTCCATGACACCAGTTATAGATATATTGCTATAAACATCACAATTGAGTTAAATCAGCTAAGGAATGTAGAAGATTAAGTCATGATCAGAATGAGGACCGGACATCAGTCAGGATATGTAATGTGGCCGAGAAGGGGCGAATGGTCATTACAACTATTATTTCCCCTTGAGCAGGTTAGTGAACTTTCGTCTCTGGTGTTTTCTTTCTCTTTTTTTCTCCTTTCTCTATGTATATATTGGGATATACATGAAATAATGTAACATAGTATTCTTAGGGATAATAGTTATCATGAATGTGATTACAACTATGTACTCACCCTCAAGCAGACGGAGAGGCAAGGCCTAACTCCAGGTTCCATACATCACACACGTTTAGGTTTAGGGTTTAGGGGAAAGTGGATAAATGCAGTGTGACCTACATTGCTCACTGCAGTTCCGGTGTAAATTAGGGATAAGTAAAAGACTGGAAGTTGCCCCCTTTTTTTTATGGCCAGAGGAATGCTGGAATAATCAAACCTATGTACTATTTCTCAGACCATTACTATCACAAAAATTTCATCAGATATTAGTATTTATTGCTTGAATTACTGAACAGAAAGAAAAATAAAGATTTAAAATAAATAAGATATATTACCTAAAATAAAACTACCATTACACTGTCACCCGACATACATATCAGCAAGATTGTGGGAGAGATATATGGACTACTGCAGAAGATTAAAGTGGTGTTCTACTACATGGATGAAGGGACGACAAAATCATCGAAACCCTGATATGTCCATCACTGGAATGTGTCAGTAGTACAGTCCCCAAACAGAGTGGAAGATGTAAGCAAGATCAAGAGAATATAAAGGGCAGCAACCAAACTTATCCCCAGCCAGGCAGATAAACCATACAAGGAAAGACGTACTGCCAGGTCTGCCAACTTTGAAAGATCAAAGAGAAAGAGGTGATATTATAACAGTATTCAGGTCACTAAAGGGGATAGATTGCACTGACAGAAGAGATCTGATTAAAGATGGGAGGGCTTTAAGGGGTCATGGAAATAAATTAATAAAGACCACATGTCTCAAGGATGTGAAGAAATACAGTTTTCCATATAGATACATATACATACACACTGAATGGTTCCCAGTGATCAATTAATATCTTTTTCAACCACAAATCACTTTTAATTCCATGCCATCACAATCGAGACTGAGAGTCGATCGAAGGAGGCAACCGTTGGAAATTGTAATGTGGACGAGCCGAGGATTCGAACCCAGCTAACCTGTATTGATTTACATCACTGTAACTTTGTTACGGGTTAGCTGGGTTCGAATCCTCAGCTCGTCTATATTTCAATTTCCAATGGATGCCTCCTTCGAGCGACTCTCAGTCTCGATTGCGATGGCATGGAATTAAAAGTGATTTGTGGTTGAAAAAGATATAGATACATATGTGGAATAGCTTTGAAGGTGATATAGCTCAAGCTCAAACAATACACGAGTTCAAATCTTAATATGATAACTGGAAACCAAAGATATAGATTAAGTTGGAACTGTTCATGAATTTGAGTTTAGGCATGTTAGAAAATTAGAGAATAGGAGACGGGACCCAATGGTCATTCCTCCTTTCCTGTATACTACTATTAGGTAAATACATGCTATGGGGGGAGTAGGAATGTACAGATCATGGAATTCTGTATCACTGACCACCCAAAATTGAATAGGAACCCCTAAAATACCTCTATGTTCCATAGATTTTTTTTTTTTTTTAATAATTTCCCAAATTTGTTTTATCAATTTTGCTTCCAAAATTATATTATATTCTGAATGCACAACTACAGCAACTATATAAAACACACAAGTCTTTCTGTTATGTTTCTTTTGTTAATGAAGAATTAATCTATAGTAAATCTTGGATAACGACATTGGTGAACACAAATTCCCTCCCATAGGAAATTACAGTCTTTATGCATTTTTTTTTTCGTGCCGAATCCGAACATATTTTGAGTAGTTATCAGTATCTTTATTTTTTTTTCACAGAATATTCCCATACTGTGTGGGTTATAGGAGAAAGGCAGTGAAGTGTTTAGATGTTTATTGGAAGACGGACCGTTGTAGTGTGCGGGGACGGTGTGTGCGTGACTCCCGTGTTTTTGGGGTTTTTATCGCGCGGGGGGAGTGCCAAAGGAGGGGATAGGTTTCCAATTGACTCGTGAATGGATAATCTAAACATGGCTCACAGATGCAGTGACTAGCTGAGCCGGTGGCAGCTACAATTAGGAAAACAAATTTGAAATTCGAAAGGAAGAATCGAAACGCCCGAGGCCGAGCTTGTTTACAAGTTGAACAAGGGTGCCAGTGTGGCAGTGTTTGAGGGGTCATAAACCACCAACCCCTCCTTCCCCCTCCCCCCAAACACACCTCGCACGCCGAGTAAACGGCTTTGGACGGCTAGACCTCCTCCTCCTCCTCCTCCTCCTCCCTGCTCTCCCCTCGTCCAAGTCTCCTCCTCCTTATCCTTCTTGTTCCTCCCCCTCCTCCTTCTTCTCCCTCCTTCGTATCCTTCTCTTTCTGATCTTATTTCCTTCTCTTTCTTCTCCTTCCGATTTTATTCCCGAACTTTTAATCATCCTGACTTTACTGCTCATCGTGGTAAAGGCAGAAAGGATAAACCTGGCACAGAGAAGTAATCTTAAATGACTTGTTTAATCCCTGAGTGGGGCCGAAGTGTTGTTGCGAGTACGCGTGTTTAAGTGTCTCCAGTTCGAGTTCGCAATCGGTGCCGTGAATAGTGTTTACAGGTGAAAATTTACGACATGGCGTCAGGGATGACCGGTATGCTGTTAGCCATGCTGGGAGCGGTCTTGCTGATTAACGTAGCTGCAAGTGGTCAAACTTTATGCGTTGCAGTGGGCATTCCTGGTTACCCTCCGCTCCTCTCTAACATTGGGGTGAGAGACAGAAGCTCTAGGATCTCCTTTAACCACCATACTGTGTCAGTTCCTTCCCCCCACCTACCTCAACAACAGAAGGCAGAAAGTGGCGTCGGATTCGATTAGCTAAATAAAAGGGAAGTTCTCATATAATACTGAAGAGTCCAAGCTTCTGGTGTCCTACGCCCTCCTTCTCTGTGGTGATATACATCCTTGTCCTGGCCCAGCTGCAACGAGAGTCCCAAAACACCCATATGTAAGCTGTCTAAAAGGAGTCCGTCGCAATAGCAGAGCCATCAGCTGCAAATTATGTGGGGAATGGACTCATATCAAGTGTTGTGGAATTTCTCTCGAAACCTACAATGCTGCCTTGGTGAATGAGGACATTCTCCACTTCACTTGCAATGGGTGTACACTCAAAGAACTACCAGGACCCCCCATGTCCGATGGTGAGGATGACCCTACACCTGTTAACCCCGATCGCTGTGCCTCGCCCCAGTCAACACCCGGGGATGATTTCAACTGCTTCAACAAGTGGGGCCTCCACTTCGTGCACTTGAATGCCAGAAGCCTTCTACCTAAGATAGACGAGTTCCGTCTACTAGCGCGGCGGACCAGGGCAGCAGTCATCGGTGTCACCGAAACTTGGCTAGACAGTACCATCTCCGACTCAGAAATTGCGATTCCGGGTTATAGTGTTGTGCGTAATGATAGAAAGAGGACCGGAGGAGGGGTATTAACTTACATTTGCAATGATTTAGATTTCAACCCCCGTACAGACCTTATGAGTAACGATGGGCTCGAAGCTGTGTGGGTAGAAATATTGTTACCTAAATTGCATCCCATCTTATGCGGGGTCTGTTACAGACCACCGAAACAGATGTCCTTCTATAGCGCATTAGAATCTATCTGTTTCAATCGGGTCAATATGCATGACCAAGATATCATTATCCTAGATGATTTTAATACGAATCTGGCAAGTACAAATAATAACCTTAAGGCAATGAGAGATTTGCTAAAATCTCATGGCCTGACACAACTGATTGACGAGCCTACTAGAATAACAGGTACATCCAGGTCCATCATAAATCTTATCCTGGTCTCCGATTGTAATAAGATAACGCAGGCCGGTGCTTGTGATTATGGTCTTAGTGGCAACAAGCTCATATATTATACTAGGAAAGCTAGGAAGACGATTTTCAACAAGCACAACACAGTGAAGCTGCGTTCCATGAAGCATTACCCACGGGAACATTTTGTAGATGAACTGGGTAGGACAGACTGGTCGCCAGTGGTCTAATTTTAAATACACATTTCTTACTATTATAGACAGAGTAGCGCCTCTCAAAGAGATACGAATAAAACAGAGGACGGAACCATGGATGACTAACGAAGTACTGGGTTTAATTAGAGATAGAGACAGATTTATTGCTAGATTTAGGAAAAGTGGAAATCAGGAGGACTATAATGGCTTTCTGTACTATAGGAATTAGGTGAAATATTAGAAGGAAAAAGCCATAACTGATAATTGTACTAACATGGTGCACCAGAACAAACACGATCCAAAGAAACTTTGGCAAACACTGAAGACCATAGAAGTGCACACAAAGCCTAGTAACAAAGTAGACAGGATAGGACTCATGATAAACGGCGAGCTTAACTCTGATAGGAACACCATAGCCAACCACTTCAACTCCTTTTTCACAACCACAGCCACTAAACTCGTAAAATCCCTCCCAACGGGTTCTGGGAAGTTTGGGCTGGGGTACGTTCAGGAGTACTATAAAGTCAAGTCCACAAAGTGTTTCAAACTACATAAAACCACTCAAAAAGAAGTGTTTAAATTACTGGCTAGCATAAGTGCCAATAAGGCTACAGGGTTAGACGACATTCTTGCGAGGTTTGTTAAGGATGGAGCCACAATTATAACTCCCCCAATAATCCACATAATAAATTTGTCTATCAGTTCAGGATTTATCCCAAGCGACATGAAAAGGGCTCGGGTAACACCTCTTTATAAGAAAAACGCAAAAACTGAGGCAGGTAACTACAGGCCTGTTTCAATTCTAGGTATTATTTCCAATGTTTTGGAACGTGTCGTATACAATCAGTTAGATACCTACCTCAGAGAGCGTAATCTACTATACGGCATGCAATCTGGTTTTAGAACGAATTACTCAACAGACACCAGCTTAATATATCTTTACGATATGATAAAACAAGAATACAACAGAGGTAACTACACGGGTTTAGTCTTGTTGGATCTACAAAAGGCATTTGACACAGTGAACCATGATATTTTATTAAAAAAAAACTTCAGGCATTAGGAGTAGCGAACATTGGCTGGTTCAAGTCCTACCTTACAGGTCGCAAACAACTTGTACAGGTAAATGGAACCTGCTCAGATGACAGAGGGATAACTTGTGGTGTACAACAAGGTTCAATTCTAGGACCGCTACTGTTCCTGGTCTATATTAACGACATGCCAGGTGCGGTGAACTTAAGTTACTGCTGACACAAATTCCTGGACAGTGGAAGAAGGTGGTGGTTGAGGTGGTGTCGGTAACACGTACCTTAAGTGAGTGATGAAGGGAGGGGGAAGATAGCTGCAGTTGGGGAACCGAAGTCCAGGAGATTTGTATCACATCTCGAGATCACTCGCCTTTCCTCCAAGGCAAGCGTGAGAGAAAATCAAAGAGGGGGGGGGGGTATGATGGGACAACTCATTAAGTGAACCTTCCTAGGCTAATGAAACCCAGAACTCCTAATGTGAGTTTTAATAAATTATATAATTAAACACTAGAATTATGCTACTTGACATTAAACAATGTGGGTTTTAACAGTTGGATTTCACACATACATCCTATCTATCCTATCTCCCTGCGCGCCTATCTAGGGGTCCTATCTAGTAAATAATCTTTGTTACTTGCTATTATCCTTAGAGGGTCTCTGCTGGGTGTGGGGATGACTTCCAACGGGTACTGGTCCCTCGTTCTGGCAGGATGCTTTTGCTATTGAAGGATATCGGTGTTGTTGATCACGGCGGGAACCCGGGTCATCTTTTGTGATTAGCCTCGTGGCGGGGGTGCGGGTTTGATCACGTAGGGGGTTTCTTGTATTCACTATCCAGTTCCCTTCAGGTCAGTGTCCCGAGGAAAGGGGTACAGGTACTTACGTGACCCCTTGATACACGAATGATTTGTTCACTGGAGGCTGGATGCCTCAAGACACTATTCAAATCCCCACGATGGTCGGGATGTCTTACACAGCGCTCCACCTGATAAGTTTCGGAAGGGGTTTGTCCCGGAATCACTCATCGAATGTCTACAGTGCGTAAGCGCTCACTTAAGGATGAAAATCCTTAATAGCCACATGAGGGAGGAAAGGACACGATTGGACTTCCGAGAATGAGCGGTCCGACCTCCCTTGTTGAACCCGATGTGACGACTGACCTCTGTCCCGCGGCATATGAGGTCACAATGCCCGCTAGCCGGCTTCCGACGTTGCCAATAGTTCTACGTCTCCGTCCCTAGTTGTGAAGGGTACTACGAATAATGTTCATGTGGAAGATGACACAGTTGCAATTGTTCCTTGAGGTAGACACTATTCACGAGCGTGTTAGATACGATCCTAATTATTCTAATTGCCTAGGTTAAAACAAATATGTGGCAGAGCGCAGGGGGGGAGGGGGGGTGTTCACACTAAGCGGGTGCTGGACAAGGCCGCTTTGTTACTTTGGCCGGTGAAAATCCGTTGGCCTAAGTCGTGTGAGAACACTTGAATCTAAAGGGGGGGGGGTTCTCTAAATAATTAAAAGTCTCTCACTTCGTTAAGGCACTTTAATTGATTGCCAAAATGGCACAACAGTTGATGAGGATAAGGAGAAGGAGAAAGGACAGGATGTAGCTACTAGAAGTCTTAAGGACTCTGGTAATTCCCCCGAGTATAGGGAATGAAGGGCCGAAGCGGTGAGAAATCGGACGAAAGAAATTGGAAAGGGGAGACAGTGAGCCGGGTGTCACAATAATATTCAAAAATTGTGACAACTGCTATTTGCAGACGACTCCGCACTAATTGTCTCAGGTAGGGACCCAGTTGAAGTAGAGGAGACACTGAGTGTCGATCTGTCATCCGTCCAGGACTGGCTCATTGATAATAATAGGCTGTTTTTACACCTCGGTAAAACGGAAAGTATAATCTTCGCATCAAAACCCAACCTCAGGAAACACAGCGATGTACAGGTCAGATGTGGGGTTAATGTCCGAGTCAAAACAAGAGGTAACCTATCTTGGAATAGCCTTAGATTAGTCCCTCTCAGGGAATGCCATAACGGATAAGATTGTATCCAAGTGTTCACATAGTCAAATTTTTGTATAGAGAAACCAGAAATTTTGATTTGGAAACAAAGAAGCTTCTGGTCTCAGCCTTGCTACAACATCACTTTGATTACGCTTGTAGCTCTTGGTACAGTAGTCCGAGCAGAAAAAAAAAAAAACAGTCTCGGCTACAGGTTGCACAAAATAAGATAATTAGATTCATGCTAAATTTACCTGCTGTAAAATATCGTGTCCAGCAGCTGAAACTAAACCAGGTTTACAATGTCGTTCATAATTCTGCTCCCTCATATGTGAGCTGTAATTTTACGTTATCGGCTGAGAACTCAACCCGGAACAGTCAAGAGTCTTTTATTGTATCTCATGCAGGTCCCTTCACCAAAAAACAATTTTCACTTCACAGGTGCTCAACTATGAAACTCGCTACCTGTGTCCATTAAGAACTCATATAGCAAGGTTACCTCCAAGAAAAAAGTCAAGGGTTACTATATGTCTCAGCTATGGTCAGAGAACAGCCTTGATTTTATGTACTACTAGCTTAGTGAGGGATACCTGACTCCAGGCGCGGATCCAGTCTTCTGTCCTCTCCCGTCCTTCCTTAACAGACATTCCTCTTTTTCCCAATGCCCCTTTTACCCCATCCATCCATCTCATCCTAGGACACCCTCTCATGTTCACTCCTTCCACCTCTGCTTTCCACACCTCTTTTACTAATCTTTCTTCACTCATTCTTTCCATGTGTCCAAACCATCCTAATACTCTTTCATCAACCCTATCTCCTAACTCCCTTTCCACCCGTTCTCCTCCTCACCTACTCATTTCTCACTCTAGCCTAGTAACCTCTATCATACTTCTCAGGTATTTCATCTAACACATTCAAACTCCTCTCTTATGTTCCATGTTTCTGCCCCGCACAGTGCTGTCGGCACAATCATTCCTTCATACAATCTCTTCTTAACTCCATTCCCAAATGTCTATTTCTCATTAAACTTTTTAATCCCCCAAGGCTTCTCTCAATCTACATTCTACCTCCACCCCCACTCCTCCTTTTCCTGCCACATTCACACCCAAGTATCTAAAACTATCCACTTCCTCCAGTCTCCCTTGATACTCACTTCCAGCCTGCTGCCACTCTCTCCCTTTGTACATCTCATCACCTTACTCTACCCACATTTATCTTCAGCTTCCTTCTTTCCCACACCTTCCCAAACTCTGTCACTAACTTCCTCAACTCCTCCTCTGATCCTGCTACAAGCGCAATGTCGTCAGTAAACAACAGCTGGCTTATCTCCATTTTCCTTTACCTAATGTGTTATATTTACCTAGATTTATGTTTCAGATTACATATAAGATTAATCAAACGTGCCACGAACCAAAGGAACAGTAGAACAATCTGAATTTCAGCGAGGTCGTATTGTGGGTCAACATGAAGGTGGACTTAGTCAACGCAAAATATGAGAAAATCTGTCAATACCCCCTTTCTACTGGTAATAGAGTAATCGTACAATTCACCAGAGAGGGCAAGAAGGGCACAACCCCTCATTCAGGTCGTCCCGGGTCCTCAGAAAGAAACTTGCGTCTTGTCAAAGAAATGTCGAAGAGGATCCACGTTGCAAGACCTCTGACATAGCAGCACGAGCTGATGTCAGTCCCAGAACAACTGTCAGGTATCTCCACAAGCTGGGTTACTATGGCAGAGCTGCAAGAAGGAAACCACTCCTTCGTCCAGCCAATATCAAGCGCAGAAAGGATTGGGCTGTTGTGATGGTGGAGAGACCTGTGGCCATTTAGAGCACTGTCATTTTCTCTGATGAGTCACGATTCGCATTGTTTTCTGACAGTGGAAGAGTGTGGGTCTGGAGACTCTGTAGTCAAGGGTTGACCTCAAAAGACTGCAGCCAACAGTAAAACATGGGGGCATTTAAAAAATTATGTGGGGTGCAATTTGGAGTTATGGTCGATCAGAGCTTGTGGAGTGTCAAGGAAACATCAATTCAGGCAAATGTTTCTGTATTAAAGGAAGGGCTCATTCCAATATTCTCCAGTGGTAGAATGAGTAAAAATGTCTTCCTATTTATGGAAGATGGAGCTCCTTGTCACACTGCTCAAGCAACACAAAATTGGTTGAGCCGAAATGGGATCAGGAAACTTCCATGGCCAAGTCAGTCCCCGGATATGAACTCTGTTGAACACCTCTGGGGCATATTAGACCAAAAACTTTGCAAAAACAGGACGAACTCTTAGGATTACTACAGGAAACATGACAAGAAACCCCTCAAGATGATATTCGTGAACTAATCACTAGCATGCCTACAAGAGTCCTTGTATTGAAAGAAGCAAAGGGGATATCAACCAAGTATTAGTTATTCACATTGTGATAATTTATAAGCACTTTAATTGTATCAATTGCTTGTTTAACAAATTAAACGATTTCTCTTGGTATCTATTCAATTCTGTCATGTCTGTGTATGTACGTATGCATATACATGTATATATGTGTGTGTATATACAGTAGATGTATGTAATATATATGTGTGTGTATATACAGTAGATATATGTAATATATATATATATATGTGTGTGTGTGTAATTAAATATATATATATATATATATATATATATATATATATATATATATATAAATATATATATATACACACACACAGAACCCTTACATGCCGAAGTGCACCCCTGGGGCAAATTTCTCAATGATCCCCCACCCCCAATCACCATTTCCCACCTCCATTATCCCTTATTGCCTATTTTAGCTATTGGTTTGCGAAATAATGAAAGCTTCTTCCAAGCCAAAATATAGGTTCTTTTGGTGACCACCTCCCATGCCTTGTCGATCACCTTGAGGCGGGTAACGATGTGGAAGTTGTGTTTCCAAAACTCTCTGAGAGTGAGATTAGTCCCCTCAGTCACCTCAAAACAACGTTCGAAGAGCATTTAAGTGTAGAGCTTCATAAAGTTTGAGATGACCTGCTGGTCCATGGGCTGGAGTAAAGGAGTGGTGTTGGGAGGCAGGAACTAGATCGTGATGATTTTCAATTCATCAAGGAGGTTATCTTCTAGACCTGGAGGATGGGCAGGAGCATTGTCCATAACAAGCAAGACATGAAGTAGCAAATTCATCTCCATTTTTTTTTCCACAGAAGGATCAAATACCTCATTGATCCGATCAGATAAAAGGTCATTTGTCACCCAAGCCTTGCTGTTGGACCTCCTCATCACACTCAGGAGCGGATCCAGTGGGGGTGGGGTGGCTGAGGGGGCTGAAGCCCCCCCCCAAATTTGTTCTTCCATGAATCATTGTAAGGATGTCATTTAATCGATTTTAGTACTTTCTGATGTTTTGCCAGGTCCGGGGGTTAAATATCCTTGTTTGCAGGGCGATTGGTGCAAGAGAAGGTGATATCATCAGTTTCTGGAGTCTTCGCCATCATGATGGACGAGACGACCGACGTTTCAGGGAAAGAACAGGCCACCATTTGCGTCCGTCACTTCAGCGGAGGTCAGCTAAGGGAGGACTTCCTTGGCTTTGTTCACGCCAAGGATCTGAGTGGGGTAGGCCTGGCTCGCCTCCTGCTTAGCACAGTAAAGAGTGTCGGCCTCAACATGGGCAACTGCCGTGGCCTCTGTTTTGATGGTGCCAGTGCCATGATGGGAAAGTTTCGCGGGTGTGCAGCTGTGGTAGTGCGAGAATACCCGCTCGCAAAGACGATTCATTGTTTCAGTCATCGTCTCAACCTCGTCTTGACCAAGGCCTGTGACACCAAGGAGGTAAAGCTCGCTCTCCAGACTCCCAGCGAGGTGTATAACTACATCTATTCCTCAAACATGCGCTCGATGAGGTTTACTGAGCTCTTAAAAGACCACACGTCCACGAAGCGGAAGAAGCTGGTCAGCCTCTGCGCTACTAGATGGGTTGAGCGACACGACTCAGTCATTGTGTTTATGGAATTCCTGCCAGTTATTGCCGTCTTTCTGGAAAACGAGAGCAACTCGGACGCGACGGCGGGACTACTACTAATAGCAATCCGAGAGCCGCGCTTTCTGATTGGTCTCGCCGTCGCTGAGTCTGTGCTAACTCACAATGTGGAGCCGAGCCGAGCCCTGCAGTCCCCTATGGTCGATTTAGTCTCAGCGTACGCTACGATTGGTGATGTGGTGACGCATCTAAACAAGACCCGGGAAGGTGCACTGACCAGCTTCCAGGACATCTTCAAGAAGGCAGAGGGGCGACTCCAGGAGATCGGTTCATCACACGACACCATTCCTGTACCTCGAGTTTGCAAGCGCCAAACGCAGCGAGCAAATTTACCCTTCCAGACAGCTGAGGAGCATTACCGAAGATCTGTATATGTCCCATTCCTCGACCATGTATTGACTGAGCTGCAGATCCGTTTCGGGAATGATACTATTCCTGTTAGCTTCAAGATCAAGAATCTGCTCAGCAGCGCTGACGGAGATGTTGCTGCTGTACTGGAAGCGGCAAAGGTTTATGAGGCTGACATCGAGACCTTGAGCCTCGTGAAGGCGGAAGCAGAGCGCTGGTATTCAACAACAATGAAGTTCGAATCCATTGGAGATGTCCTGGCCCACGCCCAGACCCGAATGTATCCGAACCTGGCCAAGCTCCTCCGAGTTTTGATCACGCTCCCAGTCTCGAACGCAGAGGCCGAGCGTTCATTTTCAATCCTGAAGCGACTGAAGACCTACCTAAGGAATACTATGGGTCAAGATCGCCTCAACGGCCTGGCGCTACTCGGCGTTCACAATGAAATCAATATGGAAATAGACAGTGTAATCAATGTATTTGCCCCAAAAAACAGGAGGTTGATGTTCGTGTGAGATCCCATGAACAATGCTGTGTGTTATTAATGTAATTTAGATACTTTTATTAACAGGTTCAGAAGTTCATACACGTTTTTGTTTGTATTTCTGTTTTTTAAAGCTACTTTTATTTTCTATTACTTCCATGAGTCCATGTGCACTAACACTACACACGGATCCTGCAATAATTTCTCTCTATGCGAGAGTATACGCGTGCCAGTGCCTTATCACTGACTAGCACAAGCGTGTAATATAAAACGAATATACATTCTATGATATAGGTCTAAAATACAGAAAAATCTGAAAAACATTATTAAGTTAAGTTTACCTCAGACTACTCAGAGGAAGGAATTCAGGTTAGCCCCCTCCCAAATTTTTATCCTGGATCCGCCACTGAGTTAAGATATTGAATGAGAAGGAAGAGGAGAGGGAATACCATGGGGGGAGGGGGGCTGAGAGAAATATAGGAGTTGGTGAGGGAGAGTGGTGAGGCAGTGGAAGAATGCAGATGCAGCTGCCAAGGCAGCTACGAAATGCAGCAAAATCACAGTGCCCTTGGCACCCACGATCACAGTTCAATGGCCTCACCATCTAGAAGGACAGATTAATGGCCAGGGCCAACCACAACAGGGCGGAATCTACTGTCCACAGGATCCGCCAAGAATATCTTTGTGGGTGGGGGAAGACAATCACGAGCGCTG
This sequence comes from Oratosquilla oratoria, assembly GCF_046742065.1. NCBI lineage: Eukaryota > Metazoa > Arthropoda > Malacostraca > Stomatopoda > Squillidae > Oratosquilla > Oratosquilla oratoria. Next base: position 6,800,904 of record NC_134815.1, on the reverse strand, counting down.
CATAATCTGTGGGGCCGAGGTGCAACAGCCCCTCCACTACTATTTGTTAGTCACTGCCATTCTTCACCTAGGTCTCGACACAGCACTCACCGCGACAGGAGTGGCGCGGCACCCTACTGTCTCCCCTCCTGACACATTCCTCAGCTTCTTGAGGGTACACCCTCCCCCTATCGCCGCCTGCGGTTGAGGGCTGCCTCCCCCCACCCCTTCCTGATCTCGGAGCACCGTCACTAATAACAATGGTATCTTGTGGACAACAAACCCCCGTATGTGAACTGTTCCAGATCACCTGCAGGGTTAAGGTCCGAGCGGGTAATAACCCCGCAAACCACGAAAAAAAAAAAAAAATGCTGAATAAATATGTTTTAAGAAGGAAGTGACAGTGTTCAAAGATGTATAGAGAACGAGGAGGGGATAGAAGGAAGAGTAGTGAATAGTGGCATAAACAGGAGGTAGTAGAAAAAAGCGAATCTATGTTGATTGGCTGCAAGGTAGGACAAGAAAAGGAGGTACAAGAGGAGAGATGTAAAACAGGATAGGAGAATGATTGACAAATTTGAAAAGAATATAAGATATTTTGGAAGTGAAGAGAGTGAGGGTGTGGAGTCAGGTAGAAAGGAAATGTTAAAGGTGCAAATGAACTGATGTTAATGGAAAAGAAGGCAGTGAGGGGAAAATGGGTAGAATATTTTAGGGAATTGTTGAACGTGGAAGAGATTAAGTATTGTGACAGTGAGAGGCACTTGGGAAATAGCAGTGATGGGACAAGAAAACGACAAGGATATATATGTACACAGACATGACAGAATTGAATAGAAAACAAGAAAAATACATTTCTGCTCTTATTTAATACATACATATACCAAAGGCTTTTTCCCCCCTTACTCGGGGGGTAGCCAAAAGAAAAAGGCATAGGAACTACTCCCACCCATTCCATCCCCTACATACTCCACTCCCCTGTACCCTCTTCCCTCCCTCTTATTTTGGCACCTCCTGGATGACGGGTCATCCCTGTATCTTGTCCACTACCTTGGGTCAGAAGCAGTGTCGCAAGACACAGCACATCCACAGCAAGGCCGCTTCTTTTATTTGGCGACCCTCCTCTCCGTCCTCTAGATACCTCTTGGTATCTATTCTATTCTGTCATGTCTGTGTATGTACGTATGCATATACATGTATATATGTGTGTGTATATACAGTAGATATATGTAATATATATATATGTGTGTGTAATTAGATATATATATGTGTGTGTGTAATTAAATATATATATATATATATATATATATATATATATATATATATATATATATATATATATATATATATATATATATATATATATATACATACACACAGAACCCTTACATGCCGAAGTGCACCCCTGGGGCAAAGTTCTCAATGATCCCCCACCCCCAATCACCATTTCCCACCTCCATTATCCCTTATTGCCTATTTTAGCTATTGGTTTGCGAAATAATGAAAGCTTCTTCCAAGCCAAAATATAGGTTCTTTTGGTGACCACCTCCCATGCCTTGTCGATCACCTTGAGGCGGGTAACGATGTGGAAGTTGTCTTTCCAAAACTCTCTGAGAGTGAGATTGGTCCCCTCAGTCACCTCAAAACAACGTTCGAAGAGCATTTAAGTGTAGAGCTTCATAAAGTTTGAGGTGACCTGCTGGTCCATGGGCTGGAGTAAAGGAGTGGTGTTGGGAGGCAGGAACTAGATCGTGATGATTTTCAATTCACCAAGGAGGTTATCTTCTAGACCTGGAGGATGGGCAGGAGCATTGTCCATAACAAGCAAGACATGAAGTAGCAAATTCATTTCCACTTTTTTTTTCACAGAAGGATCAAATACCTCACTGATCCGATCAGATAAAAGGTCATTTGTCACCTAAGCCTTGCTGTTGGACCTCCTCATCACACTCAGGCGCGGATCCAGGGGGGGTGGGGTGGCTGAGGGGGCTGAAGCCCCCCCCAAATTTGTTCTTCCATGAATCATTGTAAGGATGTCATTTAATCGATTTTAGTACTTTCTGATGTTTTGCCAGGTCCGGGGGTTAAATATCCTTGTTTGCAGGGCGATTGGTGCAAGAGAAGGTGATATCATCAGTTTCTGGAGTCTTCGCCATCATGATGGACGAGACGACCGACGTTTCAGGGAAAGAACAGGCCACCATTTGCGTCCGTCACTTCAGCGGAGGTCAGCTAAGGGAGGACTTCCTTGGCTTTGTTCACGCCAAGGATCTGAGTGGGGAAGGCCTGGCTCGCCTCCTGCTTAGCACAGTAAAGAGTGTCGGCCTCAACATGGGCAACTGCCGTGGCCTCTGTTTTGATGGTGCCAGTGCCATGGTGGGAAAGTTTCGCGGGTGTGCAGCTGTGGTAGTGCGAGAATACCCGCTCGCAAAGACGATTCATTGTTTCAGTCATCGTCTCAACCTCGTCTTGACCAAGGCCTGTGACACCAAGGAGGTAAAGCTCGCTCTCCAGACTCCCAGCGAGGTGTATAACTACATCTATTCCTCAAACATGCGCTCGATGAGGTTTACTGAGCTCGTAAAAGACCACACGTCCACGAAGCGGAAGAAGCTGGTCAGCCTCTGCGCTACTAGATGGGTTGAGCGACACGACTCAGTCATTGTGTTTATGGAATTCCTGCCAGTTATTGCCGTCTTTCTGGAAAACGAGAGCAACTCGGACGCGACGGCGGGACTACTACTAATAGCAATCCGAGAGCCGCGCTTTCTGATTGGTCTCGCCGTCGCTGAGTCTGTGCTAACTCACAATGTGGAGCCGAGCCGAGCCCTGCAGTCCCCTATGGTCGATCTAGTCTCAGCGTACGCTACGATTGGTGATGTGGTGACGCATCTAAACAAGACCCGGGAAGGTGCACTGACCAGCTTCCAGGACATCTTCAAGAAGGCAGAGGGGCTCCTCCAGGAGATCGGTTCATCACACGACACCATTCCTGTACCTCGAGTTTGCAAGCGCCAAACGCAGCGAGCGAATTTACCCTTCCAGACAGCTGAGGAGCATTACCGAAGATCTGTATATGTCCCATTCCTCGACCATGTATTGACTGAGCTGCAGACCCGGTTCGGGAATGATACTATTCCTGTTGGCTTCAAGATCAAGAATCTGCTCAGCAGCGCTGACGGAGATGTTGCTGCTGTACTGGAAGCGGCAAAGGTTTATGAGGCTGACATCGAGACCTTGAGCCTCGTGAAGGCGGAAGCAGAGCGCTGGTATTCAACAACAATGAAGTTCGAATCCATTGGAGATGCCCTGGCCCACGCCCAGACCCGAATGTATCCGAACCTGGCCAAGCTCCTCCGAGTTTTGATCACGCTCCCAGTCTCGAACGCAGAGGCCGAGCGTTCATTTTCAATCCTGAAGCGACTGAAGACCTACCTAAGGAATACTGTGGGTCAAGATCACCTCAACGGCCTGGCGCTACTCGGCGTTCACAATGAAATCAATATGGAAATAGACAGTGTAATCAATGTATTTGCCCCAAAAAACAGGAGGTTGATGTTCGTGTGAGATCCCATGAACAATGCTGTGTGTTATTAATGTAATTTAGATACTTTTATTAACAGGTTCAGAAGTTCATACACGTTTTTGTTTGTATTTCCGTTTTTTAAAGCTACACTTATTTTCTATTACTTCCATGAGTCCATGTGCACTAACACTACACACGGATCCTGCAATAATTTCTCTCTATGCGAGAGTATACGCGTGCCAGTGCCTTATCACTGACTAGCACAAGCGTGTAACAATATAAAACGAATATACATTCTATGATATATGTCTAAAATACAGAAAAATCTGAAAAACATTAAGTTAAGTATACCTCAGACTTCTGATACATCAGACTATTCAGAGGAAGGAATTCAGGTTAGCCCCCCCCCTCCCCAAATTTTTATCCTGGATCCGCCACTGCCTGACTCCATCATAAATCTTATCCTGGTCTCCGATTGTAATAAGATAACGCAGACCGGTGCTTGTGATTACGGTCTTAGTGGCAACAAGCATGCGTACATGCTTTTTGTGTTATCCATCCAAATCTGCGTTCACTCATAACTGTTCTGACCTCCGCCCTGTTTTGTTTTTTTTTGTCCTTCAGAAGTTTAGTTTAGTATAACAATGTTTGATGTTTCAAATTGGTTTCCACCTTTGTTTTGCTAGTCATAGTACGGTATATGTCTCAGTTAGGGTCCGAGAACAGTTATGATCTGACCTTTTTCCTCGTTCTCCTTGTTGTTTTACTCATACGAGTACTGGTCCCCTGTACCCTACTTCTGGTGCTTCAGGTTATAATGTACTACTCTCTAGTGCTCATACTAATTGCCCACTCCGTCCTGAGATTCAGGTAAAATGTTAGAATTAATTAATAGGTGACCCTAGCTGCAGTGTAGCATTCAGTGTAGCATGTTGATACAGCTGTAGAATAATGTAGTATATCATTAATGGCACTACTCTGATATAGTACTCACTCATACATGTTGATACAGCTGTAGAATAATGTAGTATATCATTAATGGTACTAATCTGATATAGTACTCACTCATACCGTTCTGTTACAATTTAACATTATTTTGTTGTTCCTTTGCTTAATGCAATGTTCCTTTTTGTGATGGTGCTCAATTTTTGGTCTCAATATCCTATGTGTACGAGCATTTTAGTAATATTAGCAAAACTATAACAATGTTTGTGTGTTATATGTGTAATGACTGGTATTACTCATGATTGTCTCCGGTCCCCACCCCCTACGTATGTTGTCTGTGTGATTTAGTGTAGAATAGCAACCTGATGAGGACCACAATGGAAATAAGCGTACATGCTTTTTGTGTTATCCTCGGCAATTTGTGTTTCTGGCCTAAATTTCACCACAGAGAACAGCGTCAACGGACAACTCCCTTTCCTGGACGTTAAGATCGATGCCAGTTCTCAAAGTTTCAAGACCGGAGTTTACTCCAAACCTTCCAACCCTGGTCTTTGCCTAAACGGGAACAGTGAATGCCCACCATAGATGCTTACGTCAGAAGAGCCCTGTCGCACTGCAGTGATTGGAACCGTACCCATGCCGAGCTAGACAGGATCACACAAGTCCTGGTCAACAACGGTTTCTCAAACAAAGAGGTACAAAATGTCATCAACACACACCTGGACAGATGGTACAGACCCCCGACCGACAACATTCAAACAGGACAAAAGATCATCATATTTTACAAGAACATTATGTCCTCCCAATATAAAGCAGACGAGGACGCCATCAGGAAGATCATCGGAAAAAACGTCAGACCCTCCAACAGTGACGACAAAATCCACATAAACATTTGGTACCAGAATAGAAAAACGTCCCACCTCCTCCTTAAGAATAGCCCTAGCCAGCGAACCCCGGTATTCCAACGTAGCCACCTTGTGTACGAATACACATGTAAAAAAGGGAACTGTGAAACCCTTAATGAAAAGTACATAGGGTCGACTACAACAAAACTATCAAGACGCCTCACCCTTCACCTTTCTAATGGAGCCATAAAACAACATCACATTGACACACATCAATCCCCAGTCACAAGGAAGGATCTGGAAGAAGGAACCATCATTTTACAAAAGGAATCAAACTACAGGCGCCTTCTCATCTTAGAAGCACTTCGTATTAAAAGACAAAACCCCACCATGAACAAACAAAATCCCGACCAATTTATCATTCCCACTTCTAAGTATTTAGATCACAGGCATAGGTTCACCGTTGACCCAGTGGACGGAACATCTGATCCTGTCTCCTGAGTAACTGTCCGAATTCCCACCTCTCCTAATGATCCATATGTTCTTTGTATATATTGTCACCTTTACTATTTGTATCCAATTTGTACTGAAGATGCCTGAAGTTAGGCGAAAGCTCTACTAGTAAAATTAAGAAGTTAGTATTGTCTTTACATCCATTCCAAATGAAGTTTGGACATATAATAAGACAACTCAACGATATTCAATGTTCAAGTATTAGAAAAGTTGAACACGTCAGCAAGAAACTCGTGAATGCAGAGGCTGCTGCAAAATTTAATCTTATCTACCTGAAAGAGGACCTGCTACCCTACTACTGTAATATATACATATATATATATATACATACACATACATATATATATACATACACATACATATATATATACATACACATACATATATATATACATACACATACATATATATATATACATACACATACATATATATATATACATACACATACATATATATATATATACATACACATACATATATATATACACACACATACATACACATACATATATATATATACACACACATACATATATATATATACACACACATACATATATATATACACACACATACATACACCCACACATATATATATATATATATATATATATATATATAGACATACATATATATGTATATATATATATATATATATACGTATTTATATGTATATATATGTATATATATACATTATATATGATACATATATATTAATATACATATATATATATACATATATATATATATATATACATATATAAATATACAAATATATATATATATACATACATATATAAATATATATATATATATATATATACATACATATAAATAGACACATACCGTATTTTCCGGCGTATAGAAAATCGTATATAACGTTGATGTATTATAATTTACAAAATTAATAATTTTCTATTGTTCTATCGCGTAGGTGTGCACTTCTTATAATTTACCATTATATATATATATATATATATATATATATATATATATATATATATATATATATATATTATATACATATATATATATATACACACACACACATTAAAACCCACTGTTTATTGGATTAAGAAAAGAAAGGAAATAACGATTTCCGTATACTGTATTTCGATACATATACATATATACATATACACATACATACATACACATATATGTATACGTATATATACACATATATATACATATATATATTATATACATATATATACATATGTATATATACATATATATACAGTATATGTTTAGTACTTTAGTTGTCTACAACAGTTATATTCAAATCGTTAAAAAGAATTCACAACACGGGTCAACCTGCATCAGCATACGTCACACATGCGATTCTGTTGTATATGAAAGTCTTAACCAACAGCTATTTAAAGAGAATGAATTCCTACCTAGTTTTATCCTCGTGTGCTCGGTTGTCAACACACACACACACTTGCCATGTACTGACGTATTTACACGACGAACTTGAGCTGGTTTACGGGTTGACTTGTGTGGTGGGAGTCACCACTGTTGTGGGAGATCAGGGATAGTGTCTAGGCGGTTCGGGTTATGCAGCGGTACTGAATTCTTCACAGAGACTCTCTGTCACTTGCGTATATTAGCTCTATTTATAGTTAACATAGCAGAGCATTGTGGGAGCTTTGCGAACCTGGACCAATCAGGAGTCAGGTATAATGTATAACAATTAGATAGATTGACAAACAGACACGGGAAAAATATCATAAGTACAAATTCTAAAGATATTAATTACAAGTGAAAAATATTATGAAATTAATCAAGCGAAGAATAATTTACATCCGATCACAGCGACACGGGCCCAAACAAACATAACAATGGGTACATACATTTTCGATATTTAACATAATAACACTTGTACATGAGTAAATAGGAGTTTTTAATAACACATTGATTTATGGAACAAACTTCGTGTACTGCATTTGCCGCAGGACGCTACAGGACTCCCCCCACCAGATGCGGAGCATATCAGATGTACGGAGGTCAATAATAGGAGAAATCTGGGTCCTACTTGAACGTGACTTTACGTCTTGATCTGGTATACACTGGTGCACGTGGAGTATCCTCTGGTTCGGATGTGGATACGTTAGTGGTGGGCACTGTTGCCACTGTGTGGGATTTTCCCACAGATCTGTGGGACAAATGATCTGACGTGGGACTGTTTGTGGGGAGACCAATTTTGTTCTTAATTTGTGGAATTTTTTGTGGGAATCCATACAGTTTGTGGGAAATTCTATGGAATCAACAATTAGTCAGACAAATAACTAAGATTCTCCATAAATAAGAGAATTTGAAAAAGTATTGTTGGCATACATAACTAGGTTGTGTTGAATCAGTTTTAAATACTGGGACTAATTCTGTGGTACATAATATGGGTAAGCTGGGAATGAGGTGGATCACGCGTCCTGGACGCGTCCATCTGACTCCATCACTCGTTTAGTCGGCACTCGGAAGGGATTGGTTAGGGGGGAGGAGGAGGGCTACTTCTTAACAATGAAGACACAGCCCAAGCGAAAACGTTTTCTCTTCCCTCCCCGCAATAGGTCGAAAGCGTCATACGTTCAAGTACGGTCGACCCTCCCCACGATAGGTCGAAAACGTCATCCGTTCAAGTACGGTCGACCCTCCCCGCGATATGTCGAAAGCGTCATACGTTCAAGCACGGTCTGGCCAGTAGAAACTCCCGACTCCTTTGTCAACAGGGTCAAGTTGGAAACTTGGAACGTTTTGGAAGTCTTGCCAGAGGCTTACTTCACTCTACAGATTCAGTTATACAGTAAGCTCTGTTGCTCAGCTGCTGTTAGTCATACCGGTCTGCAAGACGGCCGGTGCTTGTAGGACCTACTTTATTTGCTAGTGATAGTCAAGATGACTGACAAAAGTACAAGGAAATACAGTCAGAGGTACCGTCCGTCATGGGAAAATGATCAACGTTTTAAAGATAAAGACAAAAATTTCGAATCTGTTAAGTTACCTTGTTAAAAATAGATGAAGAGCATATACAAATAGATACATGTATGCTTTCCTTATATCCATTAGTTGATTACCGCTGGATAATTTTACTTTACCAAGGTGTGGTGTACGCTAAAATAGATCTACGTTTTTTCAGTGCTTATGTAGTCGTAATAAGAATTACCGCAGGATGAAATGGTATAACTATTGTATGTTTATCAGAGAACTTTGACTTCTTGGTTTTAGGTTGGCTGCAGTCAGTCCCAGGTAATGCAAGCAAAGCACGATGCAAAGTTTGCGGAAATTCCTTTCAAGCCCACATGAAATCCGTGATTGGTCACTCTCTTAGCAAGAAACACGTGGATAACACTAAATCCTCTACAAGCATGAGCCAGAGGTCCATCAAAGATGCTATGTGTCCCATAGAGAGAGATCCAGTCAAAATTGCTGAGCTTAGAATTGCAGTTTATATAGTTGAACATGCCTCAGCTTTATCAGTAGATCATTTGGGTGAACTTTTGCCTAAGTTGGATATTAAATCACGCACATTACAAGATTTCAGAATGCATCATACTAAATGAGCACGTCTTCAGAAATATGTCATTGCTCCATCTTTTGCTGTTAAATTAAGAAATGAAATTGGAGACCAATTTTTTTAGCTTGGTGGTTGATGAGAGTACCAACGAAGCAAATATATCTTGCCTTGCCCTTTGCATTCGTTTTTACAGTACAAGTAAAAAGTCTGTAGTGGACACTTTCTATCGTCTACTACCAATAGAAAATGCTACAGCTGATACTCTCTATCAAACTGTTAAAAGATGCTTGGCTGAGGACGGCCTAGATGTGAAAAAAATGATAGGCCTAGGGACTGATGGAGCCAGTTCGATGATCGGTCAAACTCATTCACTCTCAACAGTTTTAAGAGTTGATAATCCTGAATTAACCCTGTTTAGGTGTGTGTACCACTCCCTTCACCTTGCTGCCAGTAAGGCTTCTGAATGCCTTCCTATAATTGTTGATTTTGTAGTTAGAGAAACTCATAATTGGTTTTCTACTAGTCCTAAGAGGACTAATGAGTATCAGGCTATATACAGTGTTAGAAAACAGTGTACCTAAGAAGGTGCAGGGACTGGCAGGCACACGCTGGTTGGCAAGATTGGAAGCAGTTAGTATAATTATCGATCATTTTGACCTGAGTGCTTCCAAAGAACGTTGGTACACAGCGAAAACCCTGTCTGATGCATACAGAGATGACCAGAATAAATTGTATTTGTTGTTTGTCAGAAAAACTCTGAAAGAAATAGTGTTAATAAGATTTTCCAGTCACAAACTGCAGATGTCACAAAAGTAACACAGGATCTCATTGCAATGTATCGTAATCTAATGAATATTGTAGTAAATGGAAAGCACTTGTCAAAATGTTCTGATGAAAACCTACCCAAACTTAAATTTCTGGATCATGTTGTGCCATGTGAGGCAATGAACTTTGGATATGAGTTCACCACATATGCATCTGCTTGTTCTTTAACTGTAGCTCAAGTTCACTATATCAAAGAGCGGTGTAAAGAGTTTGTGGTTGAACTCATAAAACAAGTTCAGATGCGCTTACCTGATAATGTTGAGATACTTATGATGTTGAAAAATTTCCATCCTTCCATTGCCACATCGCAGATTAAAGACCCTGTTGCTCTGATTGGTGCTAGGTATCGGTCTACCTTTGAGGATCTAGATGGTCTTGAAAATGAATGGAGTTCAATGTGTCTTCAGCAGTGGCCTAAAAGTTGCTTGGGTAATGAAGAAGTTTTTGGACTGAGGTAAATGAAAGGGAAAATTCTGCAGGACAAAAAAATGTTCCCAAACATTTCAGGCCTCGTACTGGCATTATTGTCCCTTCCATTTTCAAATGCCTCAGTAGAAAGCATTTTCTCTCAAATGAATGTTGTTCACTCGAAACTGAGAAATCGTCTAAAGGTTAGGTCGGTAGAGGCATTGTTGCAGATAAGGTATGGGTTGGTTCATTATTATCAGTCGTGTGTAAACTTTCAGCCCACTGATGACATGATAAGAAATTTCGGTGCTAAAGGTTCTAGATCGGAGGAGGAGGAGGAGGAGGAGGAGAATGTCATTAATCTTGATTTAATGCAGTAAGAAACTGAGACTGTAGGTAACCATAAATCTAATTATTGTCATTATGATGTTTGTATTGCAAAGTTTTGGTTGGCCTACTGTAGCTGCAGGCTGTCTACAGAACAGTCATAATGGAAAGACCTAGTTTTTAAGTTTATATAGTTGTTAAATATTAAGTAACTGCTTTTTTTTTGTAAGGAAAAATGTTTAATTTTCTTCATCAATAATAGATTTATATGAAATAATGCTGTATCTATTTTGTGGGATTTTTTCTGGGATTTTAATTTCAGTTTGTGGAAATCTGTGGGGAAAAATCTTTAATCTGTAGGAATTCGCCTCTACAAAATTGGCAACACTGCCAACAACAGATATTTTTGGACGAAGGCGCTTTGTACAGGCGGCCGCGCCACAGACAAGTCTTCCGACAGAAGACTCAACAATTATTTCAGAGGATATAGACATGGCAGAAGAATCACAGAAAAAGAAAAGGAAGCCAAACTGGTCACAAGAGGAAACACTCCTCTTGGTCAACGTGATTATGGAGAAAAAAAATAATTATAAATGGGCGAATCAAGCCAAGTTTAAACTACAAGGACAAGAGGGAGGCATAGCAAAGCACGTTGATGCTGTGGTATCGTTTTCTGTTTACATATAAATGTTCATCGACACTTAGAGCCATAATTCTAATGTTTGTGCCATCTATGGTACCCACAACACCGGGAAACCTAGTCTTCCATGAACTCTGCTTGTTTTACTTGCACTTCTTGGCGAGTCAATGGAAATTTTACAAATTGAGTTACAATATCTGGTTCTGGTAGTGCATCAATTGATTGAGTAATGACACGGCTGATTGTTGCTTCCGAGGTCCCAAAGTCGTCACCGCTGCATTTTACCCGTGGCTAAATATCATAGGGTAATTGCCACCTTCGTCTCAGGACTCGGTGGTCGATTCCGTTCTGTTCGGGATTGAAGTTTGTCCCTCACTAAATCAGCCATTGTTGTTATACCAGCACAGTTCATTGTGAAGTGTTTGATGAGTTCGTCGTCATTGTACTCGTTAAATATGTCCCGTCGCTGTCGTCTTTGTAATTGTTGTTGCACCGCCATCTTCTCTACTAACAGGAATTTGGGAGCTTAATAGTCCTCCACAGCACTTTTACCTTAACAGTACTTTTAAGGCCCTAACAAGTTTTCTGTATCCACTGTTAGTGCTTAACAGCTAAATGTTAGCCTTAACAGGAATTTGTTACCCTTAACAGCTATTTGTTAGTGCTAGCAAGTTTTGTGTATACGGCCCCTGGTTCACTGTAGAATAATAAGTACGCACGGCAGTTAGCAGTTGACTTAGTTCCTCGGGAAGTAGATTAACTTCAGGTTCGTGAATTTTATAGGGTTAGTAGCTCAGTCGGTAAGGCAACGGCAGTGAGAATTCACGAACGCAGATTCAAATCCGGGAATGACAGTCGGAATTATATATATATACACACACACACACACACACACACACACACACACACACACACACACACATATATATATATATATATATATATATATATATATATATATATATATATATATATGGCACAGGTTTTCACGCAATTAATTCTGATTAAAGTCAACTGCGCTAATAGCTTTGGCTATTTTGAGATCCAAGTTCTTCGGTTTGAAGAATACCGTTTTGTTTCCATAGTTGAAAGTATGAACAGAATCATTCATGATGTAAATACCATGGATAAGGAGGAGTAGAGATAGGTGCTGTTTAACGCCAACAAATGTAACAGTACAAAAAGCTGTTGATATTGTCAGAAAACTTAATTTTTTTCGCCTCCTACAGAGGCTTCTTCAGGGTGAGAACTACAACTCCGATGGCTATAAGGCCTACTTTCGATGAAGAGTAGGCGAAGAATGATGCATAGTGGCTGACCGTCACACTTCATGAAGCAGAGTAATTTGGGGAGTAGGAGAGGTCACCGAAGGTCCCTAGATGAGGTCACTGGGGGAAGGGAAGGTCCTAGTTGAGGTTACTGGAGGAAGACAATGTCCCAGGAAGTCTCTAGGCGAGGTCACAAGGGAAGGCGGTGACGAAGGAAGACTCTGGATGAGATCACTGGGCGAAGTAGGTGAGGTTGAAAGGAATCCCTGGGTGAGGTCACTAGGGGGATAGGGAAGGTCATCATTCTCGTCACAGAATGCATAGAGGAAGCTTTAGCTTGACTTCTAGTTCTAGATCCTGTGTGATGGGGGTATTGGTGTTGTTGAGGGTCCTGGCAACCACTATGTTCCTGAGAGGGTTCAGGATCATGTTGTCTATGAGATCGTTGGTGGGCAAGGTGTTCCTGGGGGCGGGCTGATGTGAGGATGAAGTCTGCGCCTTGTTGTATGATGATGGAAGGCTGTTGAGTTGTAATAGCTACAGCTTCAGTGATCTGCAATCTTTTAAAACTTATTTCTTTGTGGAGTATAATAGTGTTGCGCATTAATGTGTTCATTGGGGGCTTCATGTCGTGGTGGTCAATTTAGTGTTGGAAAATGGAGCCTTGGTTTCGGTGGTGTTGGAGACGTCTTCTTATTGTAGTGGAGGTTCTCCCAATGTAGGAAAAGGGTCCATTACAGCGGCCCTCCTGGCATGTAAACTTGTAAACTACGTTGGTAGAAGCCTCCTTCGGTATCTTTGGTGTGGTGCTATTTTTCATGATTAGGGATCTGGTCAGATTAGCCTTGCGGAAAATTCTAACATTAATAGGAGAGTGTTTGTCTGTAGGAATGACTGCTCTTTTTAAGATACCTTTAATGGCATTCCACTCTTCTTTGTAATGGCTGTGGAAGTGATTTTGGTGGTATATGGTGATTTGATTGGTGACCTGGTTTGGAGCCTGATCTTGGGTGGCGTATTGATCCAGTTTCTTTTTGATGACATCTTCGATCAATTGGTCAGAGAACTCGTTATAATTGAGAAGTTGTCGATTACGGTCGAGTTCCCTGTGCGTCTCCCTCCAGCTGCTACAATGGGTAAGCGCTCTGTTAACATATGCTGCAGCCACAGATCTTTTATATGGTGTCTTTGGTGTATACTTTGGTGTTAAAAATGTTCAGCTTTGCTGATGTCTATCTAGGTCGAGGAAGGGAAGACGTCTTTCTACACTCTGCTCGTGTGTGAAAGTCAGGCAGGAGTTGTCCAGAAAGGCAGAAATCAGGTTGGGGACGTCTTCTTTTGAATTGGTGGTAATAAAGATGTCGTGTATGTACCTGGCATAAATTCCTAGGGAATTTTGATGGTGGAACGTCTTCTCCTCAACGTGGGACATGTACATACTTGCAAAGAGGACCCCTAGTGGTGAACCCATTGCTACGCCATCAACTTACCTGAAGAGTTCTCCTCGATGAGAGAGGAAAGGGGCTTCCTTGGTACAGGTTTCAAGCATAGACTTTGGAACGTCTTCGGGGATGTCAATTCTAGGTCTATCGCTTCTATAGACTCGGTTTAAAATGATGTTAATGGTCTCATCTACTGGAACATTGGTGAAAAGGGATTCCACATCCAGGGAGGCGATATCTTGACAAGGTGAAGCAATACGCAGGATGTTAATGAACTCGGTGACAGAGGAAACTGAACGTCCTGTGGGGACATACGGGGTTAAAAGACTATTTAGTTTTTTTTTTTTTTGGCAACATGGTAGGTGGGGGTGGTGATTTGGGATATAATAGGTCTGAGGGGGTTACCTGGTTTGTGGATTTTTACGGTGCCGTAGCAGTATCCTGGCCTGAAATCTCCTATTGTTTTGTTGAAATGTTTGGTGGTTCTATTGGCTTGTTGGATGAGGCTGTTGGTCTCATATATATATATATATATATATATATATATATATATATATATATATTGTAACGTAATATTAGATATTACGTCATATGTGTAATTATGTTATAGAGTTGTGTTCCTTTGTATTACATAACTATGTTCATATTTCTTGTCTATGTATGTATTGTAACAATGTTAAGCAGTAACGCCCGTCCACTATATGTAATCTTGCCTACGTGCGGAGAGGTGCGCATTCTTGTAGAACAAACAGACAAGCGAAATCCTGAATAGTTCGGAGCGCACAGATTTGACAGTTACTAAATAAATAGATTGTTCAAGCGAGTCGAGGGTCCTAAAACTACCCATGTTGACGTGTTAACTTACCCTCCTCCTCACCCGCACCCTTAACCGGAAGTATCCGGCTTCCGGTCCAATGGTATATAAGCGGTGGAACTCGCTGACTCCTTGTCATTTCTCGCTCTATTGATCTCTTGATAAAAATACAAGTTTGGACTCATGAGACGATTGGTGTGAAGTGATCACCCTTTTTGCCTACATTACGTGTCTGATATACATTGCATTACTTTACTTATATTTGTACTTATTACTTATTCTGATGCATGTTCCTGATCTCTTTGTACTTAGATAGTACCATATTGTATACGTATCTTGTTTCTTATTTGAACGATAATTTCCATATTCTCATAATCATGTACGGTCCCATTGACCCTACTGCCCATTCTCTTTTGTGTTGATTGCCTGTAAATATTTTCCATTAATAATTTCGTTTACTAGTTTTATCGCTAGTTTAATATTCCTTTCCTGGAATCTTCTTTGTTACCTTTACTTCTAGTCTTACGAATTATCTAGGCCCTGACCAGATAGTTCAGTCCTACAGTGGCTTCTAGAAGTGCGCTGGTTCTTAAGCACTTAGACGTTATACGTAACGTCTCTTCACATACCAGCAGCCCGTAACAAAGTGGCGACCTTGCCAGGATATTTTATCAGGTATTTAACACATTCTTTTAGAGATGGATGATATAATTAAAGAATTCGTTCAAAATCCCAAGGTAAGTTTCTTAAAGAAACAAACTAAAGACACTTTGATAGAAATAGGCAAGCACTTTGGAGTAGACATTGATACAAGTTTACGAAAGAAAAAAATACTTCAGGAACTTGTTGAAAATCTGATCGAAGATGAGATATTATCTCCAGAAGAGATTACAGCTATACAAATTCCTTCAAATAGGTTAGAAATGGAGGCACGACTAACCGAACTTAAGATTAAGGAGATTGAATTAAAGGTCAGGAGAGTAGATTTTGAGGAGGAAACTAAACTGAAACAAATGCAAATTGAGGCAGAATTTAAAGCTAAAGAGGAGGAAACTAAACTGAAACAAATGCAAATTGAGGCGGAATTTAGAGCTAGAGAAGAGGAAGCTAAAGCGAAACAAGTAGCTAAAGAGGAGGAAACTAAACTGAAACAAATGCAAATTGAGGCGGAATTTAGAGCTAGAGAAGAGGAAGCTAAAGCGAAACAAGTAGCTAAAGAGGAGGAAACTAAACTGAAACAAATGCAAATTGAGGCAGAATTTAAAGCTAGAGAAGACGAAACTAAAGTCAAATTGGCAGAGTTAGAATTAAAGAAGGCAGAAGTAGAAGCTAGGATTGTTGATAGACAACCCGTAGTTCAGGAAGGTCGTATAGATATTTCCAAGTATGTAAAACTTTTACCCATATTTTCAGAGGGAGAGCCAGAAATTTTCTTTCTTCAGTGGGAAAAATTGGCGCAACAGTTACAAATCCCTAAAGAAAATTGGCCATTAATCATTCAAACACAATTTAAGGGTAAGGCTCAGCAAATTTATACTTCTCTTTCAGAAGCAGAAAGCGAGTATGATAATATGAAAGCTTGTATTTTAAAAGCGTATGAACTAATACCAGAGGCCTATAGACAGAAATTCCGTAATTATAGGAAGACACCTCAGTTAACATACGTAGAATATGCGGCTCAACAAGAGAGGTTATTCAATAGGTGGTGTTTGGCTAGTGAAACGGACACCTTAGATAGACTTAAACAGTTGATTTTATTGGAGCAGTTTAAGAATACCTTAGAGACAGATCTTAGGATTTTTATAGATGATCATGTTCCCGAAACTTTAACTAAAGCTGCTGTATTGGCTGATGAGTTCACACTAAATCATAAACCTAAGTCAAGACAAATGGAATCCCAAAAGTCAAAGTCATATATTCCAGATTCAACAAAATACTCTGATCCTTGGTCCCCAAAGAAACGCTTTGAAAATCAGTCTAGCCCATCACATTTCAGTTACAGGTCTGATTTCAATCAATATCCTCCAAACCAACCTTGGCAAAGAATGGAAAGGTTTAAGACTAATCCCCCTGTAACTTGTTCATATTGTAAACAGGTTGGCCATCACATTTCTAATTACAGAAAGAGACTGACACCCTCATTCTCCAATAAGACACCAACTCTTGTAAGTAATATAAAATCAGATGAGTCAAAATTCTCTGTTCAGGATACACTACCAAAGAAGCCGGTATTGTCAAGTAATGTAGAACCCCCCTCATCAGATCATGATCCTTGTTTCAAACCATTTGTATCTTCAGGAACTATATCTCATAGTAGTAGTTCACAACAATATCCTATTTCCATACTCCGAGACACAGGAGCAAAGCAAAGTCTGATTTTAAATTCTGTCTTGCAGAATCTGGGTGAGTCATATACAGGTTATGATATATTGATAGAAGGAGTTGGAGGAATTGTAAAATGTCCATTACATAATGTTTTCTTGCGGTCTGATTTAACAACCGGAATGGTTAAAGTAGCAGTAGTAGACTCTCTTCCCATAGTAGGAATATCCTTATTGTTGGCCAATGACATCGCTGGAAGCAAAGTCATTTCTCCCTTAATAACAAATAACCCTAAGACCTCAGTAGAACCTTCAGATAACTTACAGTTGTTTCCCGCTTGTGCTGTAACCAGATCTCAGTACAAGAAATCTGAAGAGGAGACCTATAATTTAGAATCCCTATTCTCCCAAACTGACCCATCTTCTTCTTCACCAGTTTCTCTATCTAGAGCAGAATTAATCAAAGAACAGAAGTCAGATCCTTCTCTTAAAAATTTGTACGAGATTGTTTCTTCTCCAGAAGAAGTTGAAAATATGTCACGAGGTTTCTATATAGAAAACGGAGTCCTAATGCGAAAATGGAGAGCATCCACCGCAACCGCTGACCAGCCATGGCAAGTAAGGAATCAAATAGTCCTCCCTCTTGGTTTCAGGAATAATGTTCTAAGATTGGCTCATGATACTCCCTTAGCAGGTCACTTAGGGGTAAGAAAGACCTTGTTCAACATAACCCAACATTTCCATTGGCCCACGGTTGTCAAAGATGTTGCCCAATATTGTAAAACATGTCATACATGTCAACTTGTAGGTAAGCCCAACCAGAAAATTGTAGAAGCTCCACTCCATCCCATTCCTGTAATGGAAGAGCCATTTAAAAAAGTTCTTATTGATTGTGTAGGACCTTTACCTCCTTCAAGTAAAGGAAATCAGTACATTCTCACAATCATGTGTATGAGCACTCGTTTTCCAGAAGCAATTCCTTTGAAAAATATTAAAGCTCAAAACATAATCAGAGAAATGTTGAAATATTTCACTATGGTAGGATTTCCTAAGAACATTCAAAGTGATCAAGGAAGTAATTTTCTTTCCAACAAGTTTAGAGAAACTCTTGTAACACTAGGTATAAATCATGTAACTTCCGCTTATCATCCTCAATCACAAGGTGCTCTAGAGCGCTTTCACCAAACGCTCAAGACAATGTTAAGAATCTTCTGTGCTGAGAACACTCGAAATTGGGAAGACGGACTCCCCTTTTTGTTGTTCGCCACCCGAACAACAATTCAAGAAAGCCTTGGATTCAGCCCGTCAGAATTAGTCTTCGGTCATGAAGTCCGTGGCCCCCTAAAGATACTTCATGAACAATGGATGAAAGAAGAACCACCAGTTCCTTCTTTGAAATACGTGTCCCAGGTCACCGAGAAGTTGTTAGAAGCTTGGAAGTTGGCAAGAGAGAACTTGACGAATGCTCAACGAGTAATGAAAGGTCGGTATGATAAAAATTCTAAACTTAGAACTTTCTCTCCAGGAGATCAAGTGTTACTTTATCTTCCCATACCAGGAGATCCATTGCAGGCTAAATACAAAGGACCCTATGAAGTCTTGTCCAGAGCCAGTGATCTCAACTACATAATCAAAACTCCAGACAGAAGAAAGAGTTCCCGTCTCTGTCACATAAATACCTTAAAACCTTATCATTCCCGAGATCCAATTCCAGCTTGCAGCTCTACCACAATAGAATCCGAAGAGCCTCCTGATAACCTGCCTAATCCTCCTGAGATTCCCTTGGAAAACTCTCAGATACTACAAAATCTTCAGATAAAAGTAGGACACTTATCTGAGAAACAAGGTAAAGACATTCTTTCTCTCTTAAGAAGTTTTCCAAAATTATTTCTAGATTCCCCAAGATTCACTTCTTTGATAGAACATGAAATAATTCTAGACTCGCCAAGGGCTATCAAACAAGCCCCTTATAGAGTCAATCCAAAAAAGAAGGAGTTCATAAAAGCAGAAATAAACACTCTGCTTCAACAGGGAATAATTGAACCCTCCAGTAGTCCTTGGGCATCTCCTTGCATTCTTGTCCCTAAATCTGACAATTCTTATCGCCTGTGCATTGACTACAGGAAAATCAATGCCCATACTAAGGCCGATGCTTTTCCTATCCCTAGGATAGATGATATCATAGACAGTCTAGGAACTGCCAAGTATGTATCCAAGTTGGATATGTTAAGGGGATACTATCAAATCCCTGTACACCCTCGCTCAAGAGAAGTTACCGCTTTCATTACGGAAGAGGGATTGTTCCAATTCAGAGCAATGCCATTTGGGCTTAAAAATGCCCCTGCCACTTACCAAAGAATGATAAGTAATCTTGTTGCAGGATTGCCAGGAGTAAAAACTTATCTAGATGATGTGATAATATTTAGTCAGTCTTGGACAGAACACATTGAACACCTAAATAATTTCTTTTATAGAGCAGACCAAGCAAACCTTACCACCAATTTGTCCAAATGTGATTTCGGACATACACAGGTCCCCTATTTGGGATTTAAAGTTGGAAATTCCCAAGTGTTTCCAATAGACGCCAAGATAAAAGCCATCAATGATGTACCAACACCCACTAATCGTAGAGAGGTACGTCGATTCCTCGGAATGAGTGGCTATTATCGCCGTTTTTGTCCAAATTTTTCAGATGTAGCAGAACCATTGACTGACCTGTTGAGAAAAGACCACGACTTCGTGTGGACACCTACCTGTGAGACGGCCTTCAAAAACCTGAAGTCCCTTCTCACTAACGCACCAGTTCTAAGGGCACCCGATTTCCAACGACCCTTTCTTCTGCAAGTCGACGCCAGCGACACCGGTATCGGTGCCGCCCTCTTGCAAGAACACAATGAAGTTCTTCACGCTATCGCCTACTACAGCAAGAAGCTGTCCCCTGCGCAGAAGAACTACTCAACAATTGAGAAGGAGACGCTCGCTTTGGTCCAGGCCCTTATCCACTTCGAAGTCTACCTGGGTTCCTCAACTACCATTCAAGTATATTCGGATCACAACCCCTTAAAGTTCCTACAAACTATGAAAAACAAGAATCCGAGACTTACACGTTGGAGTTTATTTCTCCAACCCTTTAATCTAACAATTCATCATATAAAAGGCGTCTTTAATGTTTTAGCCGACGTCCTTTCTAGAACATAGCTTTTCAACAGAAAGTGAAAAGCTTTCCCAAACGGTGGAGGTGTAACGTAATATTAGATATTACGTCATATGTGTAATTATGTTATAGAATTGTGTTCCTTTGTATTACATAACTATGTTCATATTTCTTGTCTATGTATGTATTGTAACAATGTTAAGCAGTAACGCCCGTCCACTATATGTAATCTTGCCTACGTGCGGAGAGGTGCGCATTCTTGTAGAACAAACAGACAAGCGAAATCCTGAATAGTTCGGAGCGCACAGATTTGACAGTTACTAAATAAATAGATTGTTCAAGCGAGTCGAGGGTCCTAAAACTACCCATGTTGACGTGTTAACTTACCCTCCTCCTCACCCGCACCCTTAACCGGAAGTATCCGGCTTCCGGTCCAATGGTATATAAGCGGTGGAACTCGCTGACTCCTTGTCATTTCTCGCTCTATTGATCTCTTGATAAAAATACAAGTTTGGACTCATGAGACGATTGGTGTGAAGTGATCACCCTTTTTGCCTACATTACGTGTCTGATATACATTGCATTACTTTACTTATATTTGTACTTATTACTTATTCTGATGCATGTTCCTGATCTCTTTGTACTTAGATAGTACCATATTGTATACGTATCTTGTTTCTTATTTGAACGATAATTTCCATATTCTCATAATCATGTACGGTCCCATTGACCCTACTGCCCATTCTCTTTTGTGTTGATTGCCTGTAAATATTTTCCATTAATAATTTCGTTTACTAGTTTTATCGCTAGTTTAATATTCCTTTCCTGGAATCTTCTTTGTTACCTTTACTTCTAGTCTTACGAATTATCTAGGCCCTGACCAGATAGTTCAGTCCTACAGTGGCTTCTAGAAGTGCGCTGGTTCTTAAGCACTTAGACGTTATACGTAACGTCTCTTCACATACCAGCAGCCCGTAACAATATATATATATATATATATACATATATGCATACATACATATATACATATATATACATATACATATATACATATATATACATATATATATACATATATGAACATATACGTATATATATATATATATATATATATACACATGTATATATACACATATATACATATATATATACATATATATACATATGTATATATATATTGTATATGTATATGTATATATATATATATATATATATATATATATATATATATATATATATACACATATATATATATGAGAGAGAATGATAGGTGGGGAAGGGTAAACGAAGATGGGCTTCAGAATATGTCCTAACATTTCGGTCTCTGGGACCTTCTTCAGAGGACTCACTATAATACGTCATGATCACACAATTTATATCTGCAGTGGGAGAAACTCGTCAAACTTCGAGCGTCAGGTTTTTTCCAGAGCGTTAAGGGCGCACATGACATCCAACTCCCTTGTTCGCCATCTCAAACTATGTAAGACCCTACCTGATTGGAACGAAGTCGAAAGTTTGCATAAGGGATTACAAAAGAAAACGAGAAAGACGGTGGAAGCTGTACATATAAACATTCAAGTGAACAACAACAATAGAGAAGGGTTCATATTTCCTTCCAAAGCAGCCAGTCTTTTAGTAATTAATGATCTGGAAAAAACCTGACACTCGAAGCTTGACGAGTTCCTCCCACTGCAGATATAAATTTTGTGATCATGACGTATTATAGCAAGTCCTCTGAAGAAGGTTATAGAGACCGAAACGTTAGGACGTATTCTGAAGCCCATCTTCGTTTACCCTTCCCCACCTATCACTCTCTCATTTGTCTCAAATAATATATATATATATATATATATATTTATATATATGAGTATATATATATGTATATATATATATATATATATATATATATATATATTTACCTAGTTGTATTTTACGGGAAGGGGAGCTATGCTCGTGGTGTCCCGTCTTCATATCTCATTTTATCTAAACTATTTTTAAATTCATGTATTGTTTTTGCACACACCACTTTCTCATCTAACTTGTTCCAAATGTCTATTACTCTGTGAGGAAAGCTGTTCTTTTTCACATCTCTTCTATAGCTGTCTTTCTTGATTTTCTTTCCGTGTCCTCTTGTATTTCTATCATCCCATTTTATCAGATTCTCTCTATCAGTAATTTCTATGGCTTTCATTATTCTGTAAATAGCTATCAAATCTCCTCTCTCTCTTCTTTGCTCTAGTGTCTGTAGCTCAAGTTTTGCTAGTCTCTCTTCATATGATAGTTTTGAGAGTGTTGGTGCCAATTTTGTAATTGCTCTTTGCATTCTTTCAAGTTTTGCTAAACATTATTTTGTATTTGGTAACCACATCGTTGCTGCATATTCCAATCTTGGTCTTATCAAAGTGATTAGTATTTTCTTCACCATTTCTTCATCCAGGTATGTAAATGCCACTTTGATTGTTCTTATTAAATTATAAGTTTCTCCAAAAATCTTGTTTATATGTTTCTCAGGTGACATATTATTCATAATAATGACTCCCAGGTCCTTCTCATTTTCTACTTTTTTTATTCCTTCTTCTCCCAATTTATATGATCCTATTATTCTTTTTTTGCTTTTTCCAAATTCCATTATACTACACTTCTTAGTATTGAACTCCATCTCCCACTTCCTACTCCATTCCCATACTTTATTGAGATCACTCTGTAGTGACTCAAAATCTTCTTCAGTGTTCACTTTTTTTTTAAACAGATTTGCATCATCTGCAAAGAAGCTCATATAACTTTCAACTTCTTCATCCATATCATTAATATATATATAGCAAACATTATTGGGACCAGAACTGTTCCTTGTACACCATTTATTACTTCATCCCTATTAGAGTGTTTGTCTCTTATCACTATTCTCATTTTTCTTTCTTGCAAAAAGTCTTCCAACCATTTAAGCAGTTTGCCCTGTATTCCTCCCTCGGTTTCTAATTTCTTAAGCAACTTCTTATGTGGTACTTTGTCAAAAGCTTTTTTCAGGTCTAGAAATGCACAATCAGCCCATACATCTCTTTCTTGTATTGTATCTATTAGCCTTGAATAGAAACATATTAAATTGGTGACGCATGATCGTCCTTCTCTGAATCCAAATTGCCTTGGAT
>NC_134815.1:6767234-6769734 GCF_046742065.1 Oratosquilla oratoria | reverse complement strand
CGGTGGTGACCTTTCTATGAGCCAGAATTACGCAGAATTCTTTTATGATTGGAGACAAGAATAAAATAAGATAAAATAAATAAGTAACTGGATATAAATGATGATCACTTTTATCTCTAATACCTTCTTGCTACTTCCCTCTATACCTTTCCTTTACAGTGGCTATTGCGAACGAAATACTATCGAGGCGACGCACCGCTGTGTTATCCCCATCAGTTGGAGATCCTTGTGAAGTGTACATCCTGCTACGCTCAATTACATCTAGCCTTCGTCACGATCACCCACCGTGAACTTGTCCTGACCTTGAGGATACATATCCAGTTCCTTTTACGCAGGATCCTGTTGGCCAAGATGGTGTGAAGGTAATGATGGTGGTGGTAATGATGGTGGTGGTGGTAGTGATGGTGGTGGTGATGGTGGTGCTGGCGGTGGTCGTGAAGGCGGGAGGCAAATTTACCCGTAGGTACAGCACGATAGTAATGGACGAGTGAGGACGGAACTTTGGAAGAGTGACTATAAAAGGATGCTCGACACAAAGAAATCCTTCAGTCCATCTTCAACAGCAGTTCGACCCTAAAGGTAAGTGCCTCCGGCTGGAGTAAAGATGGTTATTGTGTCTCATAGTATCAATACTAGCTTCTTGACCTATAACCATGCCTGCTATAGAATGAATGTGAGGGTTGCATTTAACATAGATGATTTCGGCTGTCTATACAAGACTAGGTCTGTTCATTGATAAAGATTTTTTTCTCGTGCACGGCATCACTATTAGTATTCACTTCTTGGTGTCAGCTTGAATAAAAGAAAGAATTTCCAAAAAGGCACTTAGAAAATTTATAAAACTGAATGATTTATTAATTTGTAAATATAAAGATGTCCGTTCATGATCTATTTTCTCTTGCCCTAGTAAACGTTTCCTGACGTAATTTCTTATGACTCCACCTCCTTAGAACTAAAATAATCTGTTTTCGTACTGAGGCTCTGTTCTTTGTTGCTCTTTCCAACTATCATGTGACTGATGGAATAGGGAAATTGGGATTGGTAGAGGGATACTCTGCGGTCCACCCTTCCTCCCTCTCCTCTTTCAAGTGAAAGAGGGAGGTCATGGCATAGCTGACGAGGTTATCATATTTCGAGATAATTCGTGTCTACAGCATTCAAATGTGGCATGGAAAAAAGTAAACATGAGTTCGATCAAATTTTATGAGTGAATGGCTCTTCTTTGTTTCAGGATGAAGTCGGCGTGGATCGTGTTGGCAGTGGCCTTTGTGCTCAATGAGTCTTGCAGCGGTGTAACGGCGAGGTTGGCTCTTCAGCGCCAAAAGAGGGAGTTCGTGATCCCCCCAAACCTAGACGAAATCCTCGAGGAGAAAAAGGATGAAATTGATCCAGAGACGAGAAGAGTCTTGAGTCTTCTGACCAAGAACGTGACGGAGGAGGAATTCTTTGCAGAATTGTTGGCTCTCACCCCATCCCAAGTCCCACTCCCACAAACTAGACTCGAGGACCCAATCTCCGACGACGAAGACTGGTGGAGAAGTGGAAGTGGGAGTGGAAGTGGAAGTGGAGAGGGACCATCAGAGAGGTTACTCACTCCTACCACCTCCTTTTCTGGATCTCCAGGTTTTGGCCCAACAGAAGAGGCTCTTAGGAGCCTGTTAAGCCCCGAAATACTTGCGTTAATTCTGCGCGGGCAGGATGGAGGAACGCCCCAAGTTCCGGAAGCCATCTTCCAACTCCTGCAAATGCAAGATCAAGAGGGTAGCGTTCCGAATGCAAATATGCTGTCACTGCTCCTGCAACAGCAACAACAGATCGCTAAGGGGCAAGATGGCGATATTCCAGATTTAAATTTCCTCGCATTTCTTATGCAACAGCAGCAATCAGGGCAAGATGGGCCTAGCCCCGAGATGCTGTCTGCCATACTCCAACAGATGTCTAACGGACAAGATGGCGATATTCCAGATTTAAGTTTCCTCGCATTTCTTATGCAACAGCAGCAATCAGGGCAAGGTGGGCCGAGCCCCGAAATGCTGTCTGCCATTCTCCAGCAGCATGGGCAGGAAGTAACGCAAGAGGGAACGCCGAGTCCGGAATTTCTGGACATGATTTTGAAGTTGCACCTTGGAGGTCAGAGTCCGAACGCCACCATTCCTTTCATACCAACACCAAGTGGACAACAGCCGTCAGGAGAGATGCAGGAGGGCAACGCTACGTGTGATTCCCACGTAAGAAAAGGTATCTAAACTTTTTTTTTATGTATCTTATGTGTTTATGTTTACAGCGTCACAACTTTATTCAGAAAAAAGAAATTTTTGACAGAATTGATTATTGTTACTACAATGACGCAATCAAAACTGAATAACATAGTATGGCGGCAAAAATAGATAGATGAATAAATATATTAATTAAATAAACAAACGAATAAAATAGATTAATGAATAAACAAACAAATAAATAAATGAATAAGGTAAGATAAAATAAATAATCAGAAATTAAA
>NC_134815.1:6744734-6749734 GCF_046742065.1 Oratosquilla oratoria | reverse complement strand
TGATTTATTTTCGATATTTGGAATCCGTTTTGTGGCTCGCCGTTGTAATTTTTCCAATCTGTCAATGTCTTTAATGAGATTTGGTGACCATACGGACACAGCATATTCCAAATGTGGACGAACTAACGATTTATGTAGCTTGTTAATAAGTGATGGACTTTTAAAGTCAAAAGATCGCGCAGTCAGTCCTAGAATCTTATTTGCTTTCTCAGAGGCTGAAATACATTGCTTAGATGATTTGAGATCGTTACTGATAGATACGCCGAGATCCTTTTCACTATCCACTTTTATTAACGAATTTCCAAATAACTTGTAATCGTACTTACTGTTATTTTTACCTATGTGCATTACCTTGCATTTATTTGTGTTAAATTTCATTAGCCACTTTTCAGACCATTGCTGTAATATATCTAAATCTTCTTGAATATCTAATTAGTTAAGTGATCATTTGCCATTCCGCACAGTTTTGTATCATCAGCAAAATTTGGAAACAGTAGATTTTAGTCCGTCGTCTATATCATTCATATATACTATGAATAGAAGTGGTCCAGGAACGGAACCCTGAGGAACCCCACTCGTAACATTTTTCCACCCAAAATATTTTCGATTTAAAACAACTCTCTGTTTTCGATCATTCAACCAATTACTAGTCCAACTTAATAGGCTACCACTTATTCCGTGTGAAGAAGTCTTTCGTGGGGGGCGGTATCAAAAGCTTTTGCAAAGTCTAGATATATCAAATCTATATTGTTTCTTTTAATATGATTCGAGATAACTGTGTTGTAGAATTCGAGTAAGTTGGTCACGCAAGAACGTTTCCGTTAGAAACCATGTTGGCTATCATTTATCAAACAGTTACTTTCTAAATGGTGTTTGATATCATCTCTGATGATAGTTTCCATAATTTTTCTAACGGTTGAAGTCAAACTTATAGGCCTGTAGTTATTTGAATTATTTTTGTCACCTTTTTTGAATATGGGAGTAATGTTAGCTAGCTTCCATTCTCTTGGGACATCTCCGGATATGATGGATTTATTGAAAATAATTTCAAATGGAACAACAATCTCATTTTTCATTTCCTTTAAGATTCTTGGATGCCAACCGTCAGGCCCTGGTGTTTTATTAACTTTGAGTTTCTCTATACATCTTTTTCTTTTGTTATATTTACAGTAGTAAGTTTACCCTAGACTTTTCACAAGTTTCAGTTTGGAGTTCACTCTGAGGTGTTTCGTTTATGAATACTAAACTAAAATAATTGTTTGAAATATCACACATTCCTTCATTTGAATATTCAAGTTGACCGTCAGCAGATAATAGAGGACTAATGTGATTCATAACGACGTTTTTATCTCTAATGGAACTATAGAATTCTTTGGGATTCTTTTTTAGATTTATCAGCGATATTCATTCCGTATTGTTGTTTTCGTTTTTTATTGTCTTCTTTTAAATCTCTCTGTATTAATACATAACTTTCATAGTCATTAGATGCACCCGAGCGCTTGTATTTCTTACAAGCCTGTCTCTTTTTAGCAATATTATTTTCAGTTTCTTTGTCATGCCATTTTGGGCGAGCCTGCTTTGGGGGACGTCTGTCCTTAAAAGGGCTGTAGGTATGAATCATCTTAGTAAGCGTATTTTGAAATATTTCCCACGTCTGATCTAAAGGTCTTTCGCTTAATTTTGCTTCCCAATCTGTAAGGTGAAGCTCCTGACGTAGTCCTATGAACTGAGGTTTACTGAAATCGGGTATTTTAGAAACATAAGTATCTATTCTGAAAATTTTTAGTAGTTTGAATCTAAGTACATGGTTTTAAGAAAGTCGTGATTATTTCTTTTTGAGACATTTTGAGTTTCAATATCATGCCTTATATTATATTTTTTTCTTTATTGATAATTTGCTCTGTATTGAAATTTGATCCTTCATTGGCATTCAATGCCTCATTAACATTGCCCCCATCACGGACATCTGGTCCCTCACGGTCATTCGATCTCTGTTGTACACTTTGCTCCTCTACGTTACCGCGTTTCACACCGGCCTCCCGTCATTCATTGACATTCTGTCCGGCATCCCTTCCTAAAATTATATTTTGTCCTCCAGTAACATTATATTCTACCGTGGTATTTTGTTCTCCACCATCATTACACCTCATCGTGATCTTTTGTCCTCCACTGTCATTATATCCCATCGTGATATTTTGTACTTCATTGACATTCTGCCCGGCATCCCTTCCTGAAATTATATTTTGTCCTTCACTGATATTATATCCTACCGTGATATTTTGTCTTCCAAAGGATTACAAAGGATTACAAAGGCGGAGCATGCCGACAGGAGACCTTTTGATCCATATCTAGGTTGAATGCAAAAAAAAAAAAAAAAAACCATACACATACACACATACATACACACACACATATATATATATATATATATATATATATATATATACATATACACACATACATACACATATATATATCATATTAATAATAAATTAAAACTATAATAATGTAAAAATAACAAATAAAATACATAAATAAATGCATAGGTATAGTTGAATAACAAACAGGTAAATAGTAAATGATTATAAGTTGACATATAACTAATAATAAATGAAAATCAGACAGACAAATTATAACAAAACAAAAACAAATAATATAACAAATTATAATCATTACAGCATCTTACTTAGGTATTTATCTAAATGATTCTTAAAGCTTCGAACTGAACTACATTGCACTACCTGTGCAGGAAGTTTATTCCATTCATTAACTACACGGTTGGCAAAGTTGTTTCTACCTACTTCCAAATTGAATCTATTTCCGGACAGTTTGAGACCATTGTTTCTTGTCGGATTCTCATTCAATGTGAAAATTTGGTCACTTTTGATGTTGTCAATTCCCTTTAAAATCTTAAAGACCTGTATCAAGTCACCTCTGAGTCTACGCTTTTTTAGGGAAAACAGATTCATGTGCTTAAGTCGATTTTCGTATGATTTATTTTTGATATTTGGAATCCGTTTTGTGGCTCGCCGTTGTACTTTTTCCAGTCTGTCAATGTCTTTAATGAGATTCGGTGACCATACGGAAACAGCATATTCCACTATCATTACATCCCATAGTGATATTTTGTCCTTCACTATCATTACATCTCATCGTGATCATTTGTCCTCCACTGCCATTACATCCTATCGTGACGTTTTTTATGTTTTGACATTACATTCTCACCTTCTCACCAGACGCCAGGTAGGCTAGTGCCTGTCAGCCACTGAGTCCCGATGAACGATTTTCCTCCATTCTTGTCGGTTCGCAAAGGTCTCTTCTCTCTCAATTTCAGTCAGACTACTTCCCCTCGCCGCCAGTGCTTCCCCAACTCCTTCAACCCATCTCTTCCTTGGTCTTCCCACAGGTCTTCTTCCTTGAGGTCTATATTCCAAATATTTTCTCGGTAACTGGTTCTCGTTCATTCTTTGCACATGTCCATACCATCTTATCTTGCTTCTCTCCACCATCTCCAAAATTGATACAACTCCCAGCTCTCCTATTATATCATCATTCTTCAACCTGTCTCTCCTAGTCACTCCTTTAATCATTCTCAGCACCCTCATCTCTGCAGCCTGTATCTTTGATCTTGTTCTGCTTGTCAATGTCCAGGCTTCTGATCCATAAGTCAGTATAGGTCTTAATATGGTGTTGTATATTGTTGTTTTACATTTTCTGGGGATATTTTTGTCTTTCAGTAGTGGATATAGCATTCTTATATTTGAATTGTATTTACATATTCTATTGTTTAGTTCTATGTCCTGTCTATTTTCTTTTTCAAAACAAACTCCAAGATACTTAAAGTTGGTTACCTGCTTTAATCTCTCACTTCCCACCTCCACGTCCACTTCCACATTTCTTCTACCAACATACATAACTTCAGTTTTGTTTACATTGATTTTCATTTCCCTTGTTCTCAGCGTATTTTCCCATCTGTTCATTGCATTCTGTAGTTGTTGTTCATTGTCAGTGATAACTGCTATATCATCTGCATAAGCAAATGTGATTTCATTGTCGTCATCGCATATTTCTTTCATACATCTGTCCATATATATAATAAAGAGCAGCGGCGATATGACACCACCCTGCCTCACACCTGTTCTCACTTCGAACCATTCGCTCTCCATATCTCTTCCTCTAACTTTACTCATTGTCTCATGTAATATGCTTTTTATTGCCCTTTTTAGTTTACCAGGTATTCCATACTCTTCATGTCCCAATGCTTCCCACAGTTTCTTCCTAGGTACCCTGTCAAAAGCTTTCTCCATATCAATGAATACAGCATATTTATCCTTATTCCATTCCCAGTCTTTTTCCAGAAGTAGTT
Source organism: Oratosquilla oratoria (assembly GCF_046742065.1). Lineage (NCBI taxonomy): Eukaryota > Metazoa > Arthropoda > Malacostraca > Stomatopoda > Squillidae > Oratosquilla > Oratosquilla oratoria. The sequence goes on along the minus strand of NC_134815.1, from coordinate 6,745,368 downwards.
TCATAGCAAATATTAGATCTACTGTTCCTTTTCCAGGCCTAAAGCCATGTTACCACTTCCCAATTTTTTCCTCTACCAGTCCTCTGAGTCTCTGTTCCAGCACTCTTTCATAAATTTTTCCAGCGTGTGAAAGCAGAGATATACCTCTATAGTTTTCACATCTTGTTTTATCTCCCTTCTTATATATTGGGCACACTATAGCTCTCCTCCAGTCATCTGGGATCCTCCCCTCCTCCCACGCTATGTTGAAAATTCTCCTCAGCCATGTCACTCCCACATCATCCAGTGCTTTAAATATTTCACTTGGGATTCCATCTTCACCCGTTGCCTTTCCATTTTTCATTTTCTTAATTGCATTAATTACTTCCTCTCTCGTAATCTCATCCATTTCCCCATAATTTCCATTGTTTACCACCTCCTCATGCACTAGATTTTCATCATTCTCCCTTATAAAGTCCTCCACTTTAATAACCCTTCAAAATATTGCATCCATCTTTGACAAATATGTTCCGGCTCAGTAAGAAGCTCTTCCCCATTTGCACTTTTCAAGGCTCCTGTCATTGAATTCTCTCCTTTTCTATAATTTTTGGCCATGCATTACATCTTAATATAATATTTCGTCCTCTACCGACAT
>NC_134815.1:6732234-6734734 GCF_046742065.1 Oratosquilla oratoria | reverse complement strand
ACAGACCCAGATACTTATACACACAAACTTACACGCATACACACACACACACACACACACACACACACACACACACACACACACACACACACACACACACACACACACACACACACACACACACACACACACACACACACACACACACACACACACACACACACACACACACACACACACACACACACTGAGTGAATTGAGACATGGGACCCTGCGAGTGATGTACAGAAGAGGTTCAAAGATCAGCTGAAATTAAACATCAAGAAGTGCGGTAGAGTTCCAAACTGATCAAACCGCCACTCAACAAGCAAGCAGCTAATCCTCCGAGGAAAATTATGCACCTGACAGACACCTCCACTGAACCTGCAGACATGACTACCAGGTTCGTGATCCTCTTCAGTATATATATATATATATATATATATGTATGTGTATATATATATATATATATGTATATATATATATATATGTATATGTATATATATATATATAAATATACATATATATATATATATATATATATATATATATATATATATATATAGTAGGCCCTCATCATTCGCGAGGGTCATGGGGATCAAGAACTTTGCGAATGTTGAAAATTCGCGAATGTTTGGTGTGCATATTACATGTACACATACGTAACAATAATGTTTACTTAACATAACAATATAGTTTCCTTTACCTAATATTAAGGTTTCCTTTACCTAACAATAATGTTCCCTTCATCAAATAAACCTAATAAATCATAAGCCTCAAAAACAGTATGAAATATTACACAAGTTATGGTTCAGTAACATAATAAATACATGTAGAAAAAACAAAACACTCACCATTAGCGTAAGTTTTGGCGCAGTATTACTTGTGATGACGACGACGATGATGGTGACGATAGACATGCAGTTACTGATGATGAATAACTAGTGCCTGGGTTGAGGTTCAGGTGGGACAATGACTTTAATTGTAAAAAATCTGCTGGGAAGAGATGACAGTGAAAGGTGGAGATGACCTATGGGGAAATGCACTACTTGATATGATTATAGAACATACTTGACACAATTGATATAAGAGAATACTAGGCATAGAAATGAGGAAGTGTTGCTTGGCAACAAAGAAAATGATCGGAGATTCCAGTTCACAGTTTTATTGAACAGCGAAATATATACACCACTAAGTACACCACTATCCACTACCACTCAATCACAGAGCTCGCCTTAGAATGACTGATGCGCGTTACTCTGGAACTGACGGCGTCTCCGAGAGAGTTTCCTTTTACTCAATTGTTTTCAATCATCCACTCGTATACAAAAAATAACACTCAAAATAATACAACAGTTTAATTTAATAATATCATTATAATCTATTTTACATTCATTTAACTTTTGCATTATAGTAATAGAAATGATAATCTAATTACGCAAATAGAAATGACAATATGGCTTTCTTCCCGAAACTTCCAGAATTCGTTACACGTACACACACATCCAATTACGCATCACTTGCATTTCCTACATGTATACAAAATACTAATAGAAATTATAATTACTAGCATACACTACAAATGCTCGGTCAGATATCTGTCAATGACCCCAGCGATGTACAATATTAATTTGAGATCAAAGATCTATACATGAGGTAGGTAAAATAGAATTAACATGTATACATAGAGAACGGTATATATATGAACATATTATAATTTCAAAAGTTTGGAAAGATGGAAGTGGAGAACACTTTGGCAGCTATATGGTTAGAAGGTTCAAGAAGAAGTATGACGGCTGCGAAGATTATATGGGTGGGAGACAGGTGACGGTGAATGGGGAAGGGAAGGCAGAAGTATGTCTGTGGGAGTCGGAGGGTCAGAGTCGTAGTCTACATTTCGGGAGAAGAGCTTAAGGGTGTCCAGGTGCATAATGGTTTCTGTGTCTGAATGTAAATGTTTCAATTTGACTTTGTAGGTTCGAAGGCGAGGACACCGAAGGGACCAAGGAATTTTGGGGAAAGCTTGGAAGATGGAGAATAGTTTTGGGCATACATGATATCACTTATTGCAATGTTGGACTCTCTCGCATTTTTATTGTGAAAACGGGCCATCTCGTCTTTGGCGAGAGAAAGAGACTGAGTACAGTAATTCTCTTGAAGAGAGTGCTGAAATTTGCGAGTGAAACTTTTACAAAATCATCAAGGTTGTAAATGGGGCCTATATCTGAAGCAAGAAGGTCATATGGAAGTCACTTGTCGGAAGCAAAGATGACAAAGTGAGGCGACTCCGATATGAACCTATTGATGGCACTGTTTAGGCAAGACTGGATCATAGGGACATGGTGATCCCAGAAGAGATGAAGGTCGGAAGAGAGGTGTCAGAGAACATTGAGAATCTTTCTGTTTTGGCGTTCGACAAGGCCATTTGAACTGGGGTGGTATGCAACGATATTATATTTTGTTATCTGAAAGGATTTGCATATATATGAAAGAATCTCATTGTCGAATTCCGTGCCATTGT